>NC_048299.1:282812502-282883955 GCF_013100865.1 Trachemys scripta elegans | reverse complement strand
CATCTTGGCTCCGGGAACCATCCAGTGTGGCTTTACCAGCCCTCTCTAGATAAGAAACCAGGCAGAGGCCGTATCTACCAGGCCCCTCTGGGGTTTCCTCCCCACCATCACCGGAACGATGGACAATCTCTGCCCTTTCCCCTGCCCTCCAGCATTAGCCCAGCTGCAAAACTCAGCACAGCCACACTCCAAGTACAGGCTGTCCCCCTTGTTATGTCCCTAGCCTCTGTCTATCAGAGGGTGGAGATGGATGGCAGGAGAGAGCTCACTTGATCATTACCTGTTAGGTTCACTCCCTCTGGGGCACCTGGCATTGGCCACTGTCAGAGGACAGGATACTGGGCTGGATGGACCTTTGGTCAGACCCAGTACAGACGTTCGTATGTTCTTAAATGGTCAGGCCCCAGGGGGAGCTCCTTGGGTGCCTTCCCTTTTCCTCTCTGGGCTTTCTCCCAGACTCCAAGTCTTTATATGGTCGTCCCTCTTTCCTGGGGAAATTGGCCTGCGCATACTCCTCAGTCAGCTTCATGGCCCCGGCACCATACTCGGTTGATGCCACGTAACCCATACTCGTATGCTGTCGGGGAGGCCCTGTAGGAACCGTTCTAGGACCAACGCGTCCATAATCCCCCCACACTTTGGGTGCTGGGTCTCAGCCAGCGGGTGGCCCAGTCCATCAACCTTTGGGCGAATGCCCAGGGCCGCCCACACACCCCCTTGCTGACCGTAACTTCTGGCGGTATTTCTCAGAGGACAGTCCCACCCAATGCAGGACAGCCGGCTTTACCACATCGTATTTCCTGGCCTGCTCCTCACTCAGGAGCATTTAAGCCACTTGGGCTTCACCTGCTAGATAGGGTGCCCTATCCCATCCAGCCCCCATGGCTACCCGCTTGAAAGTGTGGAGGAATGCATCTGGCTCATCCACGGGGGCCATTTTCCATAGTCCTGTGCCCAGATGCCATCCTCTGCAGGAGCTTCTGTTGTACGTTGGCCTGCTCCTGCAGGCTTTTCTGCTGCTCGGCCTGCCAGGTAAGCAAATCCTGCCTCTCCACCTGGGGGGATTGCTTCAAGCTTTGCATAGCCTTCTGCATCTCCTCCTGCTGCTTTACCAGCCACTGCAGGGGCTCTTCCATCTCTGGGCCACCAAACTCTCGCGTTGGCTCAGGATCCTGGACAAGCCCCCACATGTAACAAGGCATAGAAGGGCCCCCCTTGCTCTGCTCCAAAAACCTCCCACAGACCCTCAAGTTCAGCAATCACCGGTGCAATCCCACCACCTTCCCATCATATACAGCATGGGGGCTTCAGGCTGAAGGACTTCCCAGCCTCTGGAGCCAGGAGAGAAGAGCTCCCATCCTCCTGGCTTCCCCTCTTGTGTCTGTCCCCCCAAGCTTTTCTGGAGCCCCAGACTAATCAGGCTGGGAGTTGTTTCAGGAACAGGTTTCTCTAGCCAGCTCCGATTTACCTCCCTTAATAGGAGCTGGTGTGACAGAGGGCGGCTCAGCAGTTCGTGCCCAGCCTCCTGTCACGACTCTCCATGCGATCTGTAAAGCTGGTATGTGTATGCGGCAGGCGCGACGTATACCAGCACTGATCCAGCTCCCCAGTCAGAAAGGGGAGATGGCGGCGAGGTCACCCGGGACACTCATCTCTCCTTCCGGAGCGGGGAGCTGGATCGAGCGTGTTCCCGCACTTCCAAAATTAGGGGGGAAAAAATCAATAAAAATGGAATTATGGCTTTTGTCAAACCCAGGAATTTTTCAGTACAAATGGGACAGGAAAGGCCTTCTGGGGGAGACGGGCACTGAAGGGTGTCTCTGGCTGTGTGGGACACTGCCACTGAGGCTCACTCTGGATTCTCAGGGCATTTAGACCCCTCCAGGAAGTCTATTACTGAGCGTGTCTGTGTCTCAGCAGGGAGTTTAGACAGAGAGGAGCCCACTTCGAGCAGTCTGAGCAGGACCCGTTATCTGGGAATCTGCAGTTACAGGTTTCTGATGTTAAATTTCATGGTTTCGGGTTTTGTGCACACACTATCTGGTCTTTCAGCTCCAAATTAAGAAGCAATCTGTCAGAGAGCATCACCAAGGCGAGAAGCCAGCATGCCTGTGATAAATCATGCACCATGAACCAGAAGTTTGGGGGCTGCATGAAGGATGTAATAACAGATGCTGTAGTTTGGCAGAGTCAGCAGCTGTGGGATGAATACTAATGTGAAGCTTCGCTGTGGAGTGTCCCCGCTCTGCGAGGTGCCGGGGCGGGGGAAGGCTGCAGAAGTCCACAGCAAGTTTCCTGCGGTCCAGTGTTTCTATTACATCAGCAGAAACATCGGAGCCGAAGGAAGGGCTTGTGATGGAGACACAGAGCTGGGAATCAGGACATCTGAATTCGGTTCTCCCACAGCGCCACTGTATGATTTTAGAGGTGTCAGTTCCCATCTCGTTGCCTCTGTTTCCCCCTCTGTATAACAGGGATAATGATCCTCACCTCACCCAGAAAAATGGTTTTGAGTTTTAGTTCATTCATGTTTGGAAAGTGCTTTGGAGATCCTTGGCTAGAAGGGGCTGATGAAGGGCAAAGGATGAGAGGTGACACCATGGTGTAAAAGTTTGGGGGAACCAGAAGTGAGAATGCAGGAGGCTTCTGGCTGGGCATAGATGTTACCTATCAGCTCTGTGTTCTTGGGGAACCAGGAACCTGGTTGGGCTGCAGTATCCAGCCTGTCTGACTCACGAAAGATCATCCCCTTCCCCAGCCTTTGCTTGAACCAAAGCCGATCAGAAGAAAGACTTACAAAAAGCAATGAAAAGGCCATGGGAGACACCCCTAAACCCCTCCGGACAAGGGTGACAGATTAAGGCAACTCCCATGGCCTCATTTGCATCAGAGGTGGGACAGGGAGGCATCTCCATTACCATACAGAATGGAGACTTCAAGGCAAGAACCGCCCGGAACTCTGGGACCAGGGAAGCAGTGCATGATGGGGGATCTCTGCACCAGATATTAATGAACCCATGCCTGAACACACCCAGCTCAGTAGTTATCAGACCAATTCTAGTAATAAACCCTTTATTGGTATCCAAAATACTGAAGCTGCCTAATTGCATTGTGAGCTCCCTGGAAGGAACACCGCCCATAGCCAGGAATGAGCAGTTCCTATGGTCTAGCCTGAACAAAACAACTTTGGTATCCTCCCTTGAGCCATCCATAAACAGATCTAGTGTTCTCGCTTGAACCATTGTTCTTTCCTTACAAAAACCCCTACCCTGCTCAAGTAAGTGTTCTGATGCCTGGATCCAAAATCTGCATCTGTTCCACTGGGACTTCATCTTCTCCTGACTGATCATGCTGGGGGCTCTGCCTGTCTCCAGCACTCCAGACCCTCAGCTACCACCACCACCTGGGACCCCCGCTCGATTCAAGCTTCGTGGAGTGGTGAGAACCCAGCTCTCTCTCTCTCTAGGCATAGCCTTCTGACCCTGACTTGTGTGATCAGTTATAGTTTTCTAAACCTGACTTTTATAATCAAATTTAAGCTGGATTTAATATTATAACGGTCTTGTTTGTTCGGCTCCCCTCTGGTTAGTACTTGGCAATAAATAACTCTCATGGTTAAGCTGGTTGCTTCTCCGCCCCCGTCCGCCTTCATGGGGTTTTTTGGTTTCCTCATCCGCTCTGCAGCAACACTCCTCGTATCTAAGCTAAAGATCCCTGCAGCGCCCAAAAACGCTGTGGGGTTTGCTCATCAAGTGGGTTACGACCAGAACCATTGTAACGGGAATGTGAGGACAGGGCCGTGCTAAATATGACATATGAGGGTGACAGCGTGGAAGTGCTGCTTGATCCAGCCTGCTCAGGCGGGCTGTACTCTGGTGCGGTGCCCACGGCAGATGAGGGTGACAGCTTAGAGGTGCAGCTCGACCCAACCTGCTGAGTCCAGGGACATCTAGGGGGTCAGCTTGGGAGTGCTGATTCAGTCGTCTCAGACGTGCTCTGGTCATGTGTGTGTTCGTCTGATCCTGGGGCCGGAAGAACCCAGCCCTGGGGAACCTAGGTCCTGCAGGAGAGCTCCACGGGGAGGGGGACTTGCAGGAATAGAGCTCTGTGTGAGGACACAAGCAGTACATTGACAGAATTACAGAACCCGCCCCCCCCCCAATAAATAAGCGAACCCCAAAGTCACGGGCCAATCTGGTAACACAGGGGCCACATCATCAGGGGAATAAGAGTGGGGAGAGAACATGTTCCACTCCTCCACCAACCACCACGCAACAGCTGGCTGCAGCCAGGCAAAGCATTCACGGGAGTGAATATTTCTGTTGACTCATTATTCACTTCAATAAACCACAGAACCAAGTCCGAGCTGATCTGTTCAGAATGTGTTTTCCCCATTAGCAAGAAGAAGTGACTCACCCTCGTGCAGTAATGATGGTCCTTTGAGAGGTGTCTCCCCTATGGGTGCTCCACTGCAGGAATGTGTGCGCCCCACACTGCCCATCGGAGAATTTCAATAGTCTGTCCCGCACGTGCGTTACCTCACTCACCACAAGGCTTGCCAGCCTGCGCGGGCATTTCCCTCCTCTGTTCCTTCTCGACCGCACAGTCAACCAGAGGGAACGGAAGTAGAGGGGAGGAAGGTGGGTCGTGGAGCATCCACAGGGGGACACATCTCAAAGAATCATTGTTAGGGCACAAGGTGAGTATCTTCTTCGTCAAGTAATGTCCCTATAAGTGCTCCAATGTAGGTGACTCCTGAGCAGTATCCACCACTGGAGGATGGGACTTCCGAGTCAAGTCTGATATAGACGACAGTCCTGTGGCACCGAATTGGGCGTCTGTAGCCGAATCCCCCATAGTGCCATGCAAAGGTATGCACAGATAGAGATCTGCAGAGCAGCTAGGTGGGTGACAGGGGGACCTTGGAGAAGGTGATTGACGAAGAGATTGACCTCATGGAATGTGTGCATATTGAAGATGGGGGTGTTACCCCACACAATTGGTAGCAGAGTTTAATACAGCCAGAGACCCACTTGGAGAGCCGCTGAGCTGAGATCATTACACCCTTCGATCTATCTGCAATAGAGAGGAAGAGTTTCAGAGATTTTCTAAAGGTCTTTGTTCTGTCCAAATAGAAGGCCAAAGCCTTTTCCACGTCGAGCATATGGAGGATGGCTTCCCTGTTGTCCTCAGGAGGTTTGGGATAAAATGTTGGAAGCTGCACAAGTTGATTCATGTGAAATGCAGAAGTCACTTTAGGGGTGAACTTCGGATGGGGTCTGAGTGTGACTTTGCCAGGGAAGAACACAGTAAAAAGGGGATGCGCCATCCAAGCTCGTATTTCCCCTATCCTGGCCGAAGCGATGGCAATGAGGAACGCTTTCTGAGTTAGTGAACAACAGGCCATGTCTCAAATGGCGGTCTAGTCAGTTCTTTTCACATTAGGTTGAGGTGCTGTTAGGGAGTGGGGGCCTGGGTTGTGGGAAGAGGTTTGCTATACCTCTTTATAGTTGGGTGGGAGAGGATTGAGTAGCCTTCTACCTGCTGGTAGAAGGTTGCAACTGATGCTAAATGAACCTTCAGCGAGCTAATACAGAGATGTGATTTCTTTAAGCTTAACAGGTGGTCTAGGACCACCGGTAGGGTGGCTGAATTAGGGGTGACCCCTTGGGCTGGCACCTCTTCCATTTCTGAAGGTAGGTATGACAAGTAGTGCCCTTTCTACTGTGTAACGGCACCTCCTGTTCCTCCTCAGAGCAAGATGTTTCTGTGTGTCGGAACCATGAAGGAGCCATGCTTTGAGTTGCAGGATCTGCAGATTGGGGAGGAGGGTGTGACCCTCATTCTGCGATAGGAGGTAGAGTCATCAGCAGACATCATCCCAGCTGCGCCAGGTCGGGACAATCAGAATGATCTTTGCTTTTTCCATTTTTATCTTCAACAGGACTTTCAGTAATAGTGGGAACGGGGGAAGGCGTAAAGAAGGCCTTTGTCCCAAGGAAGGAGAAGAGCATCTACCATGGAGTGTCGTCCGATCCCCACCCTGGAGCAATACTGTGGACATTTCTTTTTCTGGTGAGCAGCAAACACGTCTATTACTGGCATCCCCTATTGTTGGAATATGTCATGTAGAATCGCTGACTATCTCCCATTCATGGTCACGTGGGAATTTGCGGCTGAGACTGGCGGCCGTTGTGTTGTGTATTCCCAGTAGGTAGGTCTGACAAAGTGGGGATTTTCCCTTGTTATGTTGTATGTGAGCTTATGTGAGTCTTACTGTTTTGCATGAATGCTGTCTGTGCCTCAGTTTCCTTGTGTATCGCACCAATGTCTAGGTGGTGGGAATAAGGGGGTGGGACTTTTGTGGGGGCTGCTCCAGCTGCCTGCACGGATGCTGCGGCCGCCCCTTTGTAACCTGAGACCCAGGAGGGGGGATGCGACCAGATGACTCTTGGCCCAGGAAGCGAGTCAAAGGCTGAAGGAGGTGCAACAGGCAGGGGACAGGCAGCTGGAAGTGGGTCACTCTTGGCTGGCTTGTGACTCAGGGGGCTCCCTTCCCCTCAAGATGACTTGGCTGAAAAAATCAGTGATTTCTGTGATAGCAAACTCTGTTCTACACTGTGTTCCTGTTGACTAATAAACCTTCTGTTTTACCCACTGGCTGAGAGTCACATCTGACTGCAGAGTTGGGGTGCAGGGCTCTCTGGCTTCCCCAGGAGCCCCGCCTGTCCGGACGCGCTGCAGGAAGCACACGGTGTGGAATGGATGCTGAATGCTCCGACATCAGACCCAGGAAGGTTGAAGCTGTGGAAGCTTCTTGCCCTGGAGACAGTCTGCTCAGAGGAGGCTCCCCCAGAGTCCTGGCTGGCTTCGTCTGGAGCAGTCCCAGAGCATCGCCCGGGGACTCGGGGACGGTAGGGTCACCAATATTAAGACGTTATGGGAGATGCACTGGTTCCACAGTTTCAGTGCTTGTACACACAGGGAATGAGACCTGGCACCTCCCTGCCAGTTCATGTAATACGTAAGGGCCAGGTTGTCCGTCATGACCTCTGTGTGCGTTTCCCTGATCAGCAGGAGGAAGGGAGCGCGCACATTTCTGACTGCTCTGAGCTTGAGCAGGTTGACACGGAGGCCTGTCTCCGCAACAGACCATTTGCCCTGTATTGTATGACCACTAATATGTGCTCCCCATCCTATGAAGGATGCGTCGGTGGTCAGGAGAAGGGATCTGGAAGACTGAGCAAACGGGATTCCCGTACACACATTTCTCAGTCTAAGGATTGCATGACCCTGGTGGGCATTGATAGAAGCTTGCCACGTTGTCTCTGTTCAGCCTGTAAATCAAACCCAACCATGCTTGAAGGCATCTCATGTGTAGTCTGGCATGAGCAATACCAGATGTGCCCACGGCCATGTGCCCCAGAAGCTGAAGGCAATGCCTGGCCAAGATTTGGGGGCTGGATAGCACTATCAACGAGAAGAGACCGAGGAGAGGGTTTACCGCTTGACGTAGCCAACTCTCATGAGAAGGGTCCCTGAAGCAGGATGGGGAAGGGAGGAGAAGTAGATGGCATATCTATTCTGGATGATCTCCAGCACCCACTTGTCAGAGGTTACCCGTTCCCAGATGCTGAGGAATGGGGCAAGGCCGTCTCCAAAAGGAGGAGTGGGGTTTCCCAGCGTAAGGTGGTGAGGAATGTTCACCTTGACCAACCCGTCAAAACTGCCACTTGGAGGTTGAGGGGTGAGATGAAGACAGCTGGGGTCCCGATTGCTTTCGCTTGGTGAACCTTGATTTCTTTCTCTGTGGCTCATAAGATCCCTGTGATGAGCACTGAGGCACGTACTGCGATGACCGGGACTTAAACAGCGGCTGAAGGCTGTATTTTCTCTTGTGGGCCGGCATGTATCCCTAGGGAACAAAGGGTCACCCAAGAATCCTTCAATGTGTGAAAGGAACATCTGTCTTTTCAGTGAACAGCTTCATTCCCTCAAAGGGAAGGGCCTCCACCGTGGGTTGGACCTTTTTAGGGAAGCAGACAACTGCAGTCATGAGGCCCTTCTCATAATCACGGCCGCGGAACTTGAACGTGCCGCCACGTGTGCTGCATCTAATGCGGTCTGGAGCTCCTAGAATTAACTGCATCCACAATGATGGAATTGGGAGGCAGGTGGGAGAATAGAAATTTCGTGCCCATCGCCAGCACATAATACTTTTTGTCTGTTCGCTTGCATGTCAGCGGGACGGACACAGGGGTCTGCCACAACTCTGGCAGGAGCCAGGAGCGCCTCTCAGCTGGGAGGGCCACTCTGGCAGAGGTGGAAGAGTGTAGAATGGCCACCAGTTTGTGGTGAGACTCAGTCACTTGGTGCAGCTGTATTTGCAGGGCTTCTGCCACGCTCTGAGCTAAGTCCTGGAATGACTTAAAATCATCCACCATGGATGGCAGAGGGGGCATCACCACCTCGTCAGGTGAGGACAACGAGAAACCAGCTTGAAGGGTGTCTTCCCTTTCTGCTTCAGCCTCAACTTCCTCCCCCAGGTGCCCAGGAGGTTCCCAACCTTTGACGTCACAGCGGAAGGAGGGTGCCTCCTTGCCTGCTGGTACACCACACGAGGGGTCTGGGAGGCTTGTTGCCTCTGGGCCTGCCAGGAGTCCCAGAACGGCCCTTGAGGAAGGGGGCTGGTGGCTGGTACTATGGCTGCCCAAACCATGGAGGTTGAGAGTTGGGCGGGCAGTACGCCTGGTGTCCCTGATGAAATTGGGCCCCTATGGAGGGCAGAACGAGCGGTGGAACCCAAGTGCCCTTGCTCACTATCTGACTGTGATGTGGAGAAAGGTGGTGCATGGCATGGAGATGTCATTGAGTCCAATGCTCTGGGAGAACAGGGCAGCGGAGCCCTGGCACTGCGTCGGACACGGAGATCCGTGGCGTGGATGGCGTCGGTACCGGTGGTTGTCAGTGCCAAGAGGTTTGTACCGACGGAACTGGAGACACAGACCTAATCGTATGGTCCATCAGGGCCACGTGCACCAGGCTGCGGGGCGGCGCTTACCTTGGGGAAGGGGCTCCCTGGTTCCCACCAGCATGTCCCTGCAGTTCCTAGGCCGAGGAGCCGGGACTCCGCATGATGCCTGCGCCCGCAGGCTCCACCCCCATAGCTCCCATTGGCTGTGGTTCCCGGCCAAAGGGAGCTGTGGAGCCGGCGCTTGTACTGGGAGCCTCCCTGGCCACCCCTCCCCCTAGGAGCTGCAGGACCATGCCAGTTGGAGCCAGGTAGGAAGCCGGCCAGCCCCACCAACCCCCCACACTGGCCTGCGCGGCACCACCCGGCCTCCCTCCCCCAGCACCAGTGGGGGTCCCGGGCCGTGTGCCACCGCCCGCCCTCCCTCCCCCAGCGCCAGCGCCGGTCCCAGGCCACGCACTGCTGCCCGCCCTCCATCCCCCAGCACCAGCGGGGGTCCCGGGCCACGTGTCGCTGCCCCCTCCCCCAGCACCAGTAGGGATCCCGGGCCATGCGCCGCCGCCCCCCAGCACCCGCAGCGAGCACCAAGTTTTAGTCAAGGGTATATAGTAAAAGTCATGGACAGGTCACAGGCAGTGAATTTTTTTTTTATGCCTGTGACCTGTCCACGACTTTTATTAAAAATACGTGTGACTAAAACGTAGCCTTAGCCGTGAGTTAGCGCCCTCAGAACACACATGCTGCACTGCTGAAGGACACAGGGACCCTCGCGCTACGCCACCCATCCACCAGAATTAGCCTGGTGGGCCCCTGGAACTCAGGAGAGCGGGTTCAATTCCTGTCTGTGCCACAGAATCCCGGTGTGACCTTGGGCGAGTCACTTAATGGCACTGTGGCTAGCTCCGAATCTGTAAACTGGGGATCATAATCCTCCTGTTGTCTGGTTCGATTATTTCATTTCTATCACAGTAACGCAGCTGAGGTCAGGGCTCCATGGTGCATGGCACTGTACAAACAGATTGCAAGAGCCAAAGAGCTGACAGACTAGACAAGACAGAAAGGAGGGGAAAACAAAGGCACAGAGAGAGGAAGTGACGCACCAGGTCAGGGGCAGAGGTGGGGCTCAGTCCCAGTCTCTCTCCCCCTACCTACTAGGCCATGAGAGGGGGGAGGTGAGTCCTGCCTCTGCCACTGACTCAATCAGTGATCCTGGAAAGAGCACCGTGCCTCAGTTTCCCCATCTTTAAAACAGGCATTGGCTGCAGACAGGTGGCACTGGTGAGCTAAGAATTTTTTCATCTCTAATTACTATGAGTCTATTAGAAGTCTGTGGTCACAGGGTCTGGGAGCTGGTTTTAGGAGCAGTACACAAGGAACTATTTTTATGGCTGAAATCCCAACTGGATATCCAGGATCCCTGATCCTTCGTGGGCCGTGTCACCCATTGACGGCTTCCAGGGACAGACTGTCACCGAGTCCCCGGGCGATGCTCTGGAACTGCTCCAGACGAAGCCAGTCCGGACTCTGGGGGAGCCTCCTCTCTCTGAGCATACTGTCGCCAGGGCAAGAAGCTCACACAGCCTCGACCTTCCTGGGTCTGACCTCGGAGCATTCAGCATCCCCTTCCACACCGTGCGCTTCCCACAGCGAGTCCGCCCGGGCGGGGCTCCTGGGGAAGCCAGAGAGCCCTGCACCCCAACTCCGCAGTCAGACGTGACTCTCAGCTAGTCGGTAAAACAGAAGGTTTATTAGTCGACAGGAGCACAGTGTAGAACAGAGCTTGCTATTACAGACATAGGTGACTTTCAGCCACGTCCATCTTGGGGAGTCCTGGGCCAGATGCCCTGGACTCTCCTTCTTCCAGTGCCCCAAACAGACTGCCCGCTTCCAGCAACCTGACCTCTGACCCCTCCCCCACCCCCGTTGCTCCTCCTCCTGGTTTTTGTCTTGCTTCCTGCAAAGTGTCACCTGGTCGTCACCTGGTCGCACCCCTTCCTGGGTCTCAGGTTACGAAGGGCACCAGTCATAGCATACGTACAGGCAGCAGGAGCAGCCTCACCTGCCCCAGAGGTCTCCGCCAAAGTCACACACCCCTATTCCCACCACTGAGGTATTGGTGCAGCACACAGGGAAACTGAGGCATGCACCGTATTCATGCAAAACAGTAAAACTCACATAGGCTCAGTAATAAGACTCACATACAATGTAAGAAGGGGAAATCCCCACTTGGTCACACAGGCCACTGGCCCCGTACGGCAGGAGAGGCAGCCTCTGCACTACAGTGCTGCTGAAACGCCCGCACCCAACCACGACGCATTGGGGAAGCTTGAGAAGCCAGGACACGGTGTTCCAAGGTCAGAGCAGGATAGTGCCAGGGGCTTATCTCCCCTTCTCCTATATGTTAAGCCTCCAACAGCTATTTCAGGTTGCAGGAAGGACTCTAGCCCACATGCTACAGGCGGCCAATGAGAGCTGGAATTCCCCAGCCAACAAAGAATCTTGGAACATGTGAGCGCACACATAGCAAAACAAGACACCTTCCATTGCGCGCGCGCGCGCACACACACACACACACACACACACACAAATTGAGAGAGAGAGCGCGCGCGCTGGGGAATTCAAGCAACGGCTACACAACACAGCCAGGAATCCGAGGAGGCCTCCTCTTCAGTTTCTGCAACCACGTGCCTCAGGCCTATGGGCCAAGGGCGTTCTGCCCCTGGTCCCAGTCCCCATTAGACTGAGCTGTTCTCTCCTCAGGCCCTGTTGCCCCTCCTTGAAAATTTAATTCCAAACCATATTTCAAAGCGCTTCCAGCAGTGGGAGGGGAAACGCCCTCCCCGCCCCCCTCATCTGCGTACTTTGGGAGGGAAACGTTTGAACAAGAGTGGGGTCAGAGCCAGATTATGCTGCACCCAGCAGGAGAGTGGTTCCAGATCCAAACTCCCCACAGACCAAGCCCAAGTCCCCAGGTGAACAACCCCAAATCCTGGGACGTTCAGCGCAGGATCTTGAATTCTGGCATTCGGGGGGTGAGGAAGACAGGAGAGTTGACTCAGTGGCTCCGTAGCTCATTCATTCTGCAACACCTTTGTAAGCGACGGATCCCCTCGCCGCACTGACCCATCCCCTCTCCCTGCCCCTGCTCTCCTGCTTGGCTCTCCAGTGGCTCTCCTGAGCACAGGCGGTGCAAAGGCATCCTCTCCCCAGCATCCAAAATATCGTTTGAAACAAGCACCTCGGGCTGCTGCTGAAAATCAAGGCAAAGGAGTGGGGGCGAGCCCTATGAGCTGCACAGCCATATTTCAGCAGGAAGATTTGACATGTGACCCCCCTCCCAGCATCCCCCGCAGTGGGAAAGGAGAGTCCACCAAGGCCACAGAGAGCGCGGAGAGATTCCACTACAAAGCGGATGTTTCTGGCTGTAGAGGAGCGTGCTCTGAAGTGGCATCCAACCCCTGGGACCCTTTCTTCGCTACCTTGCTGAGCTCCAGCTCCATCAGACGCAAGGGGAAGGGAGGTCCAGGTTGTGCACAGGACTCATGGCATGAAAAGAGGTCGGAGTTTGGGGCCAGATCTTGGCTCCATGAACAGCTGCAACGAGCTGGGAGAGCTCCGAGAGAGGAAGCCAGTGACAGCTGCAGGGATCCCGGCATCTGGCACCAAGCTGTAGGGTGGGATGTGAAGACGAGCACGTTCTACTGATGCTGCCGAGGCGGCAGAAGGGTCTGATCCAGGGATGGGCAGAGAGCCACACGCTCCACTCACACCCTTTGGCGGGCTGCCGCGGTCGAGGAGGAAGCGGGCCGTGCTGTCCCAGGGCAGCGTGTTGGAGCAGCAAGTCCCGCAGTGGCGTCACATGCGCTGGCCTGCCTGTGTTCAGCTCCCTGGTTTCGGGAAGGGGGACAAGGCCAGGTCCCCAACCTGCCTTTGCACTGGTCCCCACTGCCCCTGGGCACTGTCCACCAGGCCATCCCGCAGGAAGCCTGCTGGGACCCGCCTCCCTCTCTGGCTCCAGCAGGTGCGGGCTCAGGGCGGTGGGAAAAGTCACTTCTTGCCTCCTTTCGCTGTCTGCCGCTCAGTGCTGGCAGAGCCTCTCACCCCTTCCCTCCCTCCGGGCAGAGATGGTGGTGCCGCCTCCTCTCTCGGCTGGCGGGCCCAACAACATGTCTAGGGGCCAGCTGCAGCCCCTTGGCTACCCGTTATCCATTCCTGGTCTCATGGTTAAATGACAAAACTAGGTGGCCAGGGGGCTGGGTTCTGCTCTTTGCTCTGTCCCAGACTAGCTGTGCGACCTGGGCAGGCGCGTCCTGGCCTCGCTCCGTGTCTCAGTTTCCCCACTTGTAAAATGAGGAATGACGATATTCATCCTTGTCAAATGCTTTGAGACCTTTGGGTGACAACAGCGATGTAAGTGCCAGATGTTATTACCTTGGCATTTGGCCTGGACCCCGAGACTTCCAGGAAAAGTGTCAAGGGGACCTCTGATCACCACAAGTTGGGACGACCTTGCCCAGAAGACAGCATCTTCAACAGTCCCTAACGACCTGGGGTGGGGGCAGCTGGTTGGCTTTGACTCCAAGGGGAGAATCATCAACCCCACTTCCTGAGGACCATCACCCAGAGCCCTAGAGCCCAGCCTGGGGTACGTACAACAGCTCTGGAGCACTGATCAGATTGGTAATAATAATAACGTATGGAGATAAACTATCTCATAAGAACTAGAATGGACTCCAAAAGGTCATTGAGTCCAGCCTGCTGCCTTCACTAGCAGGACCAAGTATTGATTTTGCTCCAGATCCCTAAGTGGCCCCCTCAAGGACTGAACTCACAACCCTGGGTTTAGCAGGGCAATACTCAAACCACTGAGCTATCTCTCCCCTATAGATGATGAGCACTGGGCGTTAACCAAAAGCACCCTGGGTGGAGGGGGTGGTTGGCTCCCCTTCCTGCCTTGCTCAGAGGACGTGGCTGGTTCTGGATTTCAGGTCGCAGGAGGCTGTGGTATTTTAGAGGGTTTCAGGAATGGTTCATGCTGGTCCGACAGACAACAATAGCAACAGCCCTCCTTTTAAAGGCACAGCGCAGCAGCTCTTTGGCAGCAGAGGGGAGAGCAGCCGCCAGGAATGCAGGCAACACTGCCACTGCTGCTATTGTTTGCACCTGGAGTTATTTCGGGACTCTTTGTTCAGGCCCTTTTGTTTTCCAAGTTTCCATCGGGGGATCTCTCTCTCTGGCCTGTTCTTATAGGGACAGTCAGTCCTTCAGATCCACGCCTACAGCATCCAGTCCTAGCTCACAGCTGGCTGGAGATAGCAAACAGAGCGCAAGCTTGAAGTGTACAGAAAATCCCCCCTGTTGCCCCTGCGTAGTCCTCCCAGACCAGCCACCCAGTAAAGCACCAGCAGCCAAATCATTTTTGTCAATTAAAAAAAAAATTAAAACTCCACCCCTCTAATCTTCTCCCCAGACAATGGAGCTCTTTGTAATCCCAACACTGCTTTGTCAAGCTAGCAGTAAAACAGGGCAGAACCCGAAAGTAGCTGCGTCTCCTCAAGCACGCCTCCGGGCCATTTCCCACTGGGCTCGCTGTACCAGAGCCACTTCCCAAGCAGCCTGGATCCTTGAGAATGAACAAAGCACAAGCAAAGCAGGATCCTTCAAATGGAAGGATCTGTTCCCTCCCTCCCCTCCCCCAGAACCTAGCCCTGCTGTTGGAGCGGCAGCATCACTGCAGCTGAGCTGGACAAAAATTGTGATTACAGTATCTCAATCCTCCTGGCTAATAACTGGGGTTGCTGTCAGCCGGTTCCTGCAGTGGAAGAAGTCTCACCTGCCATGCAGGAGGCCTGGGTTCGATTCCTGGCTAATGCGACAGTGTTCCCCCTCCCCCCGCCCCGCAGAGTATTCAGCTTCATGCTGTCAACAGCATTAACCCCCAGAGAGCAGTAAAACCACCACATGCTTCACAAGATGCACAACAGGGGCAGGCCTGTGTCTCCCTGGAGGGAAAATGGCAAGCGTCCTGGGTGACTCTCAATACAGAATAATGAATCAGTGAGAGGCCTGGAGGTGTAGGCAGTGCTCCCAAGCTCCTAACAAGCCGGATGTTTCTCCAGGCTCCCTAAGAGCAGAGAGGTAACATGCGTGGGCTAGTGGCTATGTCAGGAGAGCTGCAAGGGAGGGTGCGTTCATATGGAAGGACACCACTCCGTATAGAACTGTAGCCAGCGATAGGATTGACGTACTGTATAACAATGGCATCTACAGGCCTGTGTCAGACTGGGGCCCCATCACGCTAGGTACTGTACAGGCCCGGCTCCAAAGAGCTTACCAGCTGCAGAGATGAGCCCTGCATAGGTGGGAGAGGAAAGGCAATTACTCAGCAGCAGAGCCGTCTGGGTCCCCACAACTTGCCCCACTGAAATGCAGCATTATGAGCCACTGGGTGGGGCATGAGCCTGGATTCTACCCTTGGCTCTGACTTGATCTGTGGTCTTGGCCAAGTCCCTGACTCGGTTTCCTCATCTGTGCAAGGCACTGCTGAGTTACCTGCCTCTGTAGTGCACTATAACTGAGCCATGTTGTGAGCAGGACAGTGCTCCCCAAAGTGGGGTGCCCCAGACGCAGCCTGCTGCGGGCGGCGAGCAGCAACAATGGATCTCATGTGGCCAGGGATGTCCCCTCTTTGCCTTCATCCCAGCAGGCTGCGACACCATCCCCATGGCAACTGACAGAACAGTTAGCTCAATGCACAAGCGCTCTCTAGCAAGACAGAGCTCTGGCCAGCTGGCAGTGTCCCTCCTGCTCCACACGCTACCTTCCCCGGAGCCCAGCCCTGCTCCTCAGGGAGAGTGCTGACTTCCTGCCGTTTACTCGCCAAGGTCAGTGGCTGCCCAACTCGCCCGTCTCCTTGCAGGGGAGTCGAGCCAGGCTGCCTTCCTTCCCTTACGGCTCCAGTTAACCATGATGGTTGCAAAAGGCAAGGCCTGTGCTTTCGCGTCCTGCCCCAGGGGCTCTGTTATGCCACCTCCATGCTAATGTGGGAAGGATGGACTGGCTCACGAGCAGAGAAGGGTCCCAGACCCAACTCATTACCCACTGCCTGAGGATGCCTGTGCGCCGAACTGGGCCTGTTCTTACTGTGGGCTGGGAATGCTGACAGGGGAGGTTGGCTAGGATAGTCTGCATTGGGGGATGGGAGACTGACCTACGGAGAATACCTGAGCATGTAACATGAGAACCCAGGAAGGGGTTAGAGGCCAGGTGACACCTTTGCCCAGGAAACTGAACAAAGGCTGTGGGAGGGGTCGCTGAAGGGAGAGTTTCAGAAGCTGGCTGGTGGAATGGTTGGGAGGCAGATGGGGCTCTGACCTCCCAAAGGACTGGGGTGCCCTGAGACCCCAAGAGGGGGGTCCTGTTGTCTGTGCCTGCAAGACCTGTCTTGGACTGTGTTCCTGTCATCTAAATAAACCTTCTGCTTTACTGGCTGGCTGAGAGTCATGGTGAATCGCAGGAAGCTGGGGGTGCAGGGCCCTGAGTCCCCCATACTCCGTGACAGCCTGGATCCAGAATTTCAGTTCAGCCCTTATAAAAAGAGGAGTTGACAGATGTGACGTTGTGCAGCCTATATGATTTTATGAAAAGACTCTAATGAGTTAAATATAATGTAACTGGAATATGCTTCATGCAAAAGGTCTCTTGTAAGGTATCATTACAAAGCTTATAATCTACTGAGTGTGATTATCCTATTTGTATAAATGTACCACTCTTGTATCTGAAACTAGAAATATGAAGTATAACTCTGAGGGCCTATTGTAATTATGCAAAGTGTGGGCCATTAATGGTGGTTTGGAATCTTGATGACTCCCATTAACCAGGACAATTGTCTGCAGATGGCTGTGTTTTGCCTGTGAGTCTCCCTGTATATGTGTGTGCTGGCAAGTGGGTAATGAAGTCTTGCAGTGACATGTGATCATGTCACCTGAACTGGAATCCATCTTTAACCTGGTGTCTTTCCATTCAGAAGGAGGAGGTGGAAACCCAGAGGGACAAAGGGCTCCCGCCATATGCAAAAGATATATAAAGGGTGGAACAGAACAAAGGGGAGAGGAGCCGTCATGAGAAATCCCCTAGCTACCACCTGAGCTGGAACAAGAGCTGTACCAGGGGAAAGAATTGTGCCCAGGCCTGGAAGGTGTCCAGTCTGAGGAAAAAACTTACTGAAGCATCTCTGAGAGTAAGATTATCTGTATTCAGTTTGATTAGACATAGATTTGCACATTTTATTTTATTTTGCTTGGTGACTTACTTTGTTCTGTCTCTTACTACTTGAAACCACTTAAATCCTACTGTCTGTATTTAATAAACGACTAGGTAAATTCATGGAGGATTAATGGCTATTAGCCACGATGGGCAGGGATGGTGTCCCTAGCCTCTGTTTGCCAGAAGCTGGGAACGGGTGACAGGGGATGGATCACTTGATGATTGTCTGTTCTGTTCATTCCCTCCGGGGCACCTGGCATTGGCCACTGTCGGAAGACAGGACACTGGGCTGGATGGGCCTTTGGTCTGACCCAGTCTGGCCGTTCTTATGACCTGGGTCTAAGCCAGTCTGGCAACACCTGTGCTCCTCAGTTCAAGCCTGGCAGTTTCCTCAGAGGGACCAACATCTCCAGGGCTGGGACTGTGAATTTCAACATATTATGTCTAAAGCAGGTTAACCTTTAGAACTCCTAGTTTCCATTGAGATGCAGCCTTCTGACAGCTATGGAGAACGGTGCGAGGAACCCTGCCCCCCCCCACTGCAGGGAGAACGGTGCGAGGAAACCACCACCCCCACCCAGGGAGAACGGCGCGAGGAAACCATCCACAAGGAATCCGCCCCTCCTGGGACATTAAGGTGCCCAAAGCACCAGCTCCCCAGTGAGCTCAAAGCGAGTCTGTGTCACTCAGACCCCCGGCCAGTAGAAAGCGAGGCCGATACAGTGGGTGTAGTAGAGGATCATGGGTAATTCGGACACTTTATCTGAGGTTTGAAAACATGAGGCTGAGTTCCCATGAGAGCAGGCCTTGTGCCATTGCTGAGAGCCATCACGGCGTATCAGCAGGTCACCCCATCTCTGCTGGCGCCACCCCACCCCTTCCAACCCCCCAGTGGGACGCAAGGCATTCTGGGAGTCACCTGTGGCTCGACTAGAGACGTCATCCAGAGCCCAGCAGAGAGCGAGAGTTGAACGCCCTGCCAACCAAGGGCTGGGCTGTGGTGGGGTGCAGGGGGCCCTGTGGGCTATGGGAGGAGAACCTGGAGGGAGCAGGACCTGGCTGAGTGAAGAGCAGAAGAAAATGGGATATGGGGAGGAGGGATGGTGGGAGAAGAGAGACCATCGGGGCAAAGGTCTTGTCTCACGAGAGACCCGCCGAGGCTCTTCCGACACTATTGAGGATAATCCCCAGGCCCAGAAGCAAGCACCCCCACCCCCAACAGACCACAACACGCCACGCAGACTCACTGGTAGAGGGTGCCACCATGCTGCCGCTTCTGTCCAGGCCTGGCTCGGCTCGGCTTGGGTTCTCTGGCCATGTCCAAGTCTAGGGGAAGAGACAGAGGGGGAGTGAGACAGGGCTAGGAGTGGGGACAGAAAGGAAGGGGGATACGAGAAGAAACAGACGTCTATTGCCTTAACATGGGGGTTCTAAAAACACCTCAGGGAACTGGCAGCCAACACCCATTGGCTCTCAGGGACCACCTAGGCGCCTAACTTCCACTGATTTCAGTTGGGCTCAGGTGCCTAAATGCCTTGGCGGAACTGGGCCCTCGCTCCCTTAGGCACTTTTGGAATCTTCTTCTTGTTTTCAAGCCCCCCCCCTTTCTGAACTGAACCACAAGCAGCGAGAACCAGAGGAGCGATTTTGGTGACTGACTGAATGACCTCCAGGGCGGCTCTAGCACGTCACACTTCCAAGCACTTCACAGGGACTCCCTCATCCCCCCACTCCCAAGCAGGCCAGTCACTATCACGATCCCTATTTTACTGACGGGATCCGAGGCACAGGGATATTAGAGGCCACATTTTGAAAAACAGCCTCTGATTGGCGGGGGAGAGTTTTTGATGCCTGACTTGAAATCAGGTGGGGCCAACTGTCAGAGGAGCTGAGCACTCACAGTAGCCGTGACTTCAACTGGAGCTCAGGGTGCCTGAACCGTCGGAACACCCGGCTCATATTAAACACCCAAAACCAGAGGCCACTTCTGAACACATTAGCCTAAAAGCAAACTAGCATCAGAGCCATGAGCTGAATACAAGAGTCCCAACTCCTAGTCACTGGTTCCAACCACTGAGCAACGCTCCACACACAATACTGCCACATGCTGAAGATAAAAAGGCACCATAACCACCACTAACCCACACCCCCTAAGCACTCTCCTTTCCAGATCCTCCAATGACTGCCACAACCTCCCGTGATGCCTGATGCTCACATTCTGCGTGAGCAGGGCTTTAACCCAGTTACAGAACATGGCTGATGGCCTGTCTGTACATGGTCCCTCTTGGTCAGGCCTGGGGTACAGGTTCCTGGACAGAGCCCCATTATTAGAGGTAGTCCCTATATTATGGTAGTAACTAGGGACCCCAGTCCAGGAACTGGACCCCATTGTGCTAGATGCTGGACAGACGACACAAGCAGTAAGGACAGGATGTGAAGAGAAAACCAACAGCCAAGTTCAATGACAGGGGGGCTGGAGGAGGCAGAGTGAGATTATCCACACTAGAGTTTGGCCAGTGTAACACCACTCACATCCCAGTGGCACGGGATCTTTGATGACCACAAGTGATCAGGATCTCATCAAAAAGCTGGTCACAGCGCCCCGTCTAGGGTGACCGTATTTCCCAAAGGGAAAACGGGACACGTGGGGCTAATGCAAGCCTTTCCCCCCCAGTACGGGGCTAGCCACTCACCTGAGCCCCCATGCGGGACTGGCATCACTGTTTGCGCAAGGCTGGGGCTGGCATCACTACTCGCCCACGCCCTGCCTTCCCCCTGCCCACGACCTGCATGCCCTCACCTGAGCCCTGCCTCCCCGCCCTGCATGGGGCTGGCATCACTGCTTGCCCCAGCACATTCCTCCACACCCCACTTTTTTTTTAGAAGGTGAGCATTTGTTCTGTTTGTTCTTGCCAACTGATCAAGCTGACAAGAGCAAACGGGACAAATGCCCACTTTTGCCAAAAAAGTCAGGATCATCGGGACAGGGCTTAAAAAAGGGACTGTCCTGGCCAGAACGGGACGTATGGTTACCCTACCTGTCACCAAGATGCCACCTGAGTCCTACCCACGGGGAGCCAGCACTTCTTCCAGCAGAGGGCTGGGCTCTCTTTGAAGGTCTCTTGAACAAAGAGGCAGCCCAGCCTCCTCATTTACCATTTCTGGCTGAAGTGGAGAGGATCAGCACAGATGGATATGCAGCACTTTGTACAAGTGTTGTTTCAAAGACGGCCCTCCAGGGGTGAAGTTCACAGGAGGTGAGGCTGGGAGGGGTCTCTGTCCCAGGGGTTTAAACAGCCTTAGGGCACAAGGTAATTATTTGCATTGTCACCACAGTTGATGGCTGTCAGAGGCTGACTGGCCCCTTTAAGAAGGGGGGGGGGGGGGGGAAGAGAAGTCCAGTGCACCTGTGACCGATTCCTTCCTGCCCAACTAGGCTTAAGGGAAGGAACCTGGGTCTTACAAAGACAGCGGCAGCAGCAGGGGAAGGCTGGTTACCCACTGATCTCTCTCACCCAAAGGAGGTGAGGGAGCTGCTGGGGAAGTAAGGGCAGAAGCTGCAGAGGGCAGGAGGTCCTACCCGCGGTGGCCAGGAGAGCAGCAGAGGGGCTCTGCCTGCTGACCTCTCTAGGCCAAAGAGAGGGAGAGTTGAAGAAAGCTGAGTTTTGGCCAGGGGTGGCTGCTTGGTGCAGAGCAGTTTGGGACAAAAGAAGTGCTCCAAGCCTGGCTGAAGAGGTCAGAGCAGAAGCTTTGTGTTGTGCTGATGGACTCTATTCTGGGACTTTGAGGAACGTTTGTTATTAAGCCATCTCCAGGCCAGGGTGCTGCTAGCCACACAAAAGCCCTGCTAGGACAGTAAAGTATTTACCCTCTGAGGAGCTGCCTGGCCCTTCACCTCTGCTTCAGAGCAGGGGGTGCAGCTATGGCAATCTGTGACTGGTCTGCAGGCTGGCTGAGCCAGTGCCCCTGCCGGTGTGGTCCCTGTAACCTCCCAGGGGAGAGGCACCAGCACCTACACCATGGTCACTGACACAGCTAGGGGGAGCGAGCGAGCGTTAGCAGGTCGCTAAAGTTTAACACACGGGGCTTGCAGCTGCTGTGTTTCTGGAGTCTCCAGAGGGTTTATAAAAAGCCAGGTGGGTGAACAGTGAAAGACACGGCAATCTGAACATCAGAAATGTTGCCCCCGGGGAATCAATTACTCGTGTCTCAGTCTCCGTGTACTCCAGGGCCCTATGTTCCCATTGGCACAAATGCACTTTCTTTGCACTTACTCTGAGAGCTTCATTTCAGTCCTTTCTTCTTACCCCAGGAGGTACCCTGGCCACTGCCAGACATGGCCCAGGCTGGTGGCCTGCTTTAGAAAGGGCCTTCAACAGACTGGGGCACCCCCGTGTGAGGCAGCCTCTCTGCAGATGGGGATTCCCAGCTTCCAAGGGCAGAAGTTACATAGTCCGAGAACCACAGGTAAGGTTCCTCTATTGCTGCAGGCAAACAGCCACGTGAGGGTCTGTGCTTGGCCTTGTAGCCCACTGACATCCAGTCCTGGTTCTTCTCATGGCAGGAGCTGCGTCCAAAGTCCATTCCAGGTGGGCACAGGAATCCTGCCCAGGCTCTTCTCTTTGCTCCCGGTGAATGAACAGATGGGAGGAGCCCGCCCCTATCTGCTCCACTAGAAGCAGCTGCTGGGCCCACTGCCAGGACAGCAAATGACTTCTTGCGACCGATGCCATCCTTGCTTGGTGGCTTCACTGGGTGAGCATGAAACTCTTAATCTCAGGGTCCTGGATTCAAGCCTCGTATTTAGTAGCAGCAGCACGGATCAGTAGATAAGGCATTAGTGGGAGACTTAGGAGGCCTCTACCACGGACCTACCTTGTGACCTTCAGCAAGCTGCTGCCCCTCCGCCGTCTACTTAGCCTGTGAGCTCTCTGGGGCAGGGACAGTCTCTTTGTTAGTATATGTACCGAGGCCAGCACAATGGGGACCAGCTCTCGGCTGGAGAGTCGATGCTGCAGTACCAATAATAATATGGCCCCAACCACACAGGCCTTGAGCCCAGGTTCAGTGAAGTTGCACTGGATCAGGACAGAGAATGTTTTGACCTGGCTTAAGAACTGCACGGGTCAGCCAAGGTAGAGAACACGGTGCATTAACCCTGTCTGCATCCAGTGTCACTAGCTGAGCAAACCACCCCTGCCTGGTGTGCCTACAGCTGAGTGTGAACTGTGCTGACTGGGTCCAGAAGGCTGTCTGGGAACAAAATTTGCAGAAGAATACAAGGCCAAGCCAGTCTGGCAAGATGTCACTCAGCTGGACGTCACAAACAGCTGATACCTGCTGCCTTTCAGTGCAGGACACTAATGTTCTCCCAGCCCAGTAGAAGGAAAGCCCCTTTAGTGATGGTCCTGCCAAAGGGGGAACTAGGGTCCAGTGCAGCTTGGGGAGGATGCAACAACCTTTCAAGCAAGACCATTATCCACCGATCCCACCACCAGAGTCAAAGCTGCCATGGACCATCGCTGTTCCCTACCCCATGTGCCAGCCCCAATCAGTGCTGGGGAGTCTCAGTGCTCAATGTCAGGGGTGCAGAAGCTCAGAGCTGGCAGGAAATAGTATGGGGGATGGAGGTGAAAGCTCCTCTGCCTTCCCACGGTGGAGAGAATGAGTGAAGGAGCCTCCCCAGGGGCATGCTTTGCGCATACAGACCTGCGGGAGTTACATGCAGTAGGAGCAAAAGCCCAGACTAAGAGCTCACCATTCCCATCGGCGCAGCTCCTGCTTTCCATCCACGTTTGCACATCCCAGCACACGGACTGGAAATCTATCTTGGTACTGACTGCACTCATCACCTGAGTATCTTTGCTGCTGCATCCAAAGAGTAGTGCCGGTACGCCATGCAACCACAGATCATCCTGGCGCCACCATTACTCTGCCCCCCTCAGAGATCCAGAGCAGGATTCAGGAATGGCTGAGATGGGCCCATACAACACCCAGTATGTGCAGGGACAGGACACTGAGAGCTGTGGAATTCCAGGCAGCGCCCCAGCCAAGCAGATGCACTTCCTGTTGCTGCCAGTTCTTTATCTTGACAGCGAGTCTTTAGTAACCATTAGGACTCCACTAGTATGTTGGTTGCCAGTGCCTTGGAAGGGTCTGGACTGCTCCGACAGCCCCTCCTCTCTCCATGGCGCCCCATTTGCACCTGTTACACGTCTGCACATCATCACCTGTGCAACGAACACGGTCTCCTCTTGTTAGCAGTAATCCCCGGGGCCCCCATCTTCTGGAACACTTCTCACGGAGCCCAAGTACCAGCTGAATTAGTATTCATGAAATGCTGATAGGTGTTCCCAGGCAAACAACAGATGCCTCAGCTGCGACAGACTCTGCAGAGATGGCCTGGCACGGCTAAGAAGGAATGGGGTGCAGGAGGGAAACCATCCCAAGATATCCCCACTCATGTGCCTGCGTACTTGGGAGACCTTTCACATTGCCACTGCTTTGCAGTGATGCTGCTCCCAGACTCTCACTCCAGCAAGGCCATGCTGGCAGGCAGTGTGGTCTAATGGGTAGAGCACTGGATTGGGATTCAGGAGAATTAGGTTCTATTCCCAGATCTTTGTCACCTTTGGCAAGCCATGGCCCCTCTACCTTGTCTATTTAGACTGTATGCTTTTGGGGGCAAGGACTGCGTCCCACTAGGTGTCTTGACAGCAATAGCGCCTCTGGGCCTCTAGGCAACACGGTAACATACATAACAGCAGCAAGGCAATAAAGTGTTGGGGTGGGGACTGGGTGCCTGAGATGGCCTTTATGCCTCAGAATAATAAGAAACACGGATGGCCCCAAGATACGAGATTCATAGCCAAAGTTCTGGGTGCTAGGCTCAGCACAGGAGAGAGGAAGAGCCAGATGTGGAAACAGGGATCTGGATCCAAGGTTTGGAGTGTTTGGTTCAGGCCCGTTTCCTGGGTCATCCAGCCCCTTTCCCTGTCAGTGCAGGATCGTCCCCTAGAATATATTCTCCAGGGCTTTGTCCCATCTAGCTTGAATTGTGCCCAAGCAATAGGTTCCTTCCAGCACTAGGAAACCTGCACTACACATTATCACTCCATCCCACTGCTCCTATCTGCACCGCCTTGTACCAGCCAATAATTCTTCCTCCTTCTTGGTGTTTACAAGCTCCATAGTTGCAGGCTGTTGTCATGTCCCCACCGTGCTATCTATTCAGCTCCTCTACGACCAGTCTGTCTCATCATTCCGCTGCTCTTCTCTGAATCCCTTCCAGTTTCACTCTCTCTTCTGGGAACGAGGTGTCCAGAACCGAACACCCTATTCCAGGTGCCTCACGCAGATCGGGACTATTCATGCATAGTCCGCGATGTGAGGTCTCTGTTCAAAAGAGCATTGTTGCCACATCACACTGCACATCCATGTCTAATTTGCCCTCTACTGTCATCTGTCAGTCTTTCAGCATCACTGCCCTCCAGGTTTCACTCTTCCCTTGAAAATCTGTAATTCGGATGATGTTGTCCCCAAATCACTGTGCATTTTATTCCAAGAGGAATCGCTTTTTATTTTCTGCTCATATTTCCAGTTTCTCTCAATTCACCGGTATTATTTCTATCCTCTCTGCTGTAGGCAACTATCCCAATTTAGTGTCATCTGCAAATTTAAGGCCAGATTCAACCACTCTTCTGTTGAATAGCATCTTACTCTATCCCATTGACTGGCAGACTCTGGCACATTTCACTAATATGACGTTTACCTTCTTCCAACCCCTATCCACCTGGATCCCCACCTCTCCACCTGCAATTTCAACTGCTCCTTTTCAATGCCCTTTGTTTAGGGTTTAATAATAATTTTTTAGCCCATGTAATATCCATATCAAAGCCAATCTGAATCAATTTTAAGAGTATGATTTTTGTGAGGCACTGTGGCAAATACTTTACTAATCTCTAAATATATCCAATTTTGTCGAAAAGCATGAGCAAGATTTTTTTGGCTAGAACTCGTCTTTTTAAACCTGTTCTCGTTATTGCTCACAGTGCCTTTATCCTCCAAAGCGTTAGTGCTTTCTTTTCGCTTTTAATATTTGTTCTATTCTTTTACTAGGGTTAGAAATTAGACTTCCAAGGCAGGAATTGCCAGGATCAGCCCTGCTTCCTTTTTTGAAGATTAGTACAACTTTTACTGTATCTTGTCAACCAGATAATGCTCTAGTTGTCCAGGACTTCCAAACACTATTGTTGCCTACTTGAACTGCAGCATAGCGTGGTGGAGACCAAACCGCTGATGCTACTCAGTTGTGGGTCTAGTTCCCAGTGGGGAAGTGTCCATATCACGCATAAAAACAAAATCTCACCAACATAACAGGCGACTAGCGAAGAAGCCAAGGACTGTCTGGTGTGACTTCTGCTGGCATTGAGGTGGACAATGGGAGTGATTTTGGATTTCACAGTAACAATTCCATGCAGGCACATTAGCAACACTAAGGCCCTGTCTACACTACAAACTTTTGTCAACAAAAGTCAGATTTCATCAACAAAACTGCACACACTTCAATGCTCTTTCCGCGAACAAAACTCCTTTGCTTTGCCGGCAAAATAAAACCACCTCGGCAAGCGGCATGGAGCTGAGGAGCCATGGGACAGGTGATACTCAGGTGATGGAGGTAGGGCCATGGGGCGGGTGGAGTCAGGTACTGAGGTGACGGAGGTAGAGCCATGGGGCGGGTGGCAGTCAGGTACTGAGGTAATTGGGGGGCACTGAGGGGTCATGGGGCAGTTAGAAGTCAGGTACTGAGGTGATGGGGGTGTGGCCATGGGGTGGGTGGAATCAGGTACTGAGGTGATGGGGGTGGAGCTATCAGGGGGATAGTAGTGAAGTACTGAGGTGTTCGGGTGGGGCCATGAGGCAGGTGGCACTCAGGTATTGAGGATCATGAGGCAGGTGGCAGTCAGGTACTGAAGTATTGGGGGGTCACTGAGGGTCATGGGGTGGGTGGCAGTCAGATACTGAGGTGATGGGGGCACTGAAGGGCCATAGGGCAGGTGACAGGTACTGAGGTAATAGGGGGGCACGGAGGGTCATGGGGTGGGTGGCAGTCAGATACTGAGGTCATGGGGGCACTGAGGGGTCATGGGGCAGGTGTCAGTAAGTACTGAGGTAATTGGGGGGCACTGAGGGGTCATGGGGCAGGTGGCAGTCAGGTACTGAAGTGATGGGGCTATCGGGGGGGGGGGTAGTAGTGAAGTACTGAGGGGATAGGGTGGGGCCATGGGGTGGGTGACAGTCAGGTACTGAGATGATCAGGATACTGAGGAGCCATGCAGACCAGCAGAAGTGGGAGGCAGATTTACAGAGGCAAAGGGTGGATGGTCATATGGATCTAATGGGTGACTTGGGGTGCAAGTGGAAGAGACTGAAGGGAAGTGGCAGGCCGTTGAATTCCTGGATTTGTACGAGGGTTTGTAGAAGCCAATATGATAAATACTGAAGACAAGAAACCCTCAAGGAGCTCCAAGCTGAGAGCTCCCTCTGTAGAGACCCCTAGGAGGGAACCCAGGAAACCATGTTTTCATCCTCTTGGAGCCTTCAGTGATTTCTCTGCTTACCTTCCATCTCTGGCTGACCACATGTGGAGCGAAACCTCCACCCTGCAGCTTCCCCACAGGCCCCATGTGCAATCACAGCTAACTGAACCCCTGACCACACTGGGGCTTTCAAACTGCATTGCTCCCAGATGATGGAAACAGGCTTTCACCCTGCTGGGCAGGGAGTCCCCTACAAGGCCAGACCCTAGCTGAGGTGCTAGCAACATCCGCCCAGTGCAAGGCCAGTGGATGGGCACAGCTACCCACTCCCAGAGCTTGGACAGAGTTGGGAGCGAGACCTGGCTCCAGGGAGTGACTAGAGCCTAAGAAGTCTCTAGTCCTGACCCATCTGAGCATCGCTGCCTCCCAAGAAGGGACAGAGACTAAGATCCTCTCCCTGCCACCTGGCCCTGGTGATGCTGCAATCCAGCTAGGATCATGCCACCCCACTTGCTGGAGAAGAAATGGAAGGAGGGGCGCTTTTTACTGTTGATGCCTTGCCAATTAAAATAGCTTCTCGAATCCATCTGTGAAAGGAAGAACAAACCCCAAACTAGGCCTGCCTGGCTTGGCACTCCTGAGCACAATGCGCCCCCGGGCTGCCATGCTACTGATCTTTGGGCCCGTTTTGTGAGAGCACAGCCTACATTTCTGGGGTATGTGAGGGCGCAGTGTCCCAAGAAGCATGCTGGAGCCTGCTGGATCTTGAACTAAATAATTATAATAGAAGCCAGCCTTTGGAACTCTATCAAGATTATCCGTGGCTCCCTTCCTCCTGGCATTGGTCAGTTTCCATCCATCACTCCACGAGAAGGAAGCTACTGTGTGTGCGTGTGAGTGAGAGAGAGAGAGAGATCTGCTATGGTGGGGCCCATTTCCAGTCCCTCGTTGTTCATATCTTTATGCAGAATTCCTCTGGGCCGTGTCCTCTGATTCCTTGGGGGGGGGGGGGGGGGGGGGGGGGGAGCGCTTTCAGAGATTCTCTGCTTGGTGTCCCACTATGGTTCCCTGATTTTCAAACTTTGACCTCACTCCCATTCCTGTTTTCTCCTTTGTTGTCCCCTGTAATCAACTGGAGCCTGGACTTTGTGATTTCTCCCCTTTAGTTGATGGGGAGGGGTTTTACTTATGGGTGGACCTAGACCAGCCTGCACCAGTACTTCAAATAATATCAAGTGAAAAGGTTTTGCACCAAACCACCATATGGAAAGAACACAGAGTGCAGACACAGAAATTGTCCCCATCATTTTGCAAGCCCAGCTTGTAAGGGGGGAAAGGATGAGGTCTTTATCTCAGGTCCAGTTGAACCTGTGTAGCTTACAACAATTTCTCCTCACTGTGGTTGGGAAGCCACAAGTCATGCAGCTGCACTACTTTAGCCAGTCCTCCTAACTCCATCCCACAATGAGGCAGTGCCTTACATTTAGGCTTTATCCCAAAACTCCAGCTTCCAGCTGGCCACTACGGAGGAGGTGCTCCGGAGCCCCATAATGTGCTGGCACAACCCTGGCTGTAGGGTGTACTGTGTGATGACACTACAGAATGGTTCTGTCAAATGTAGTCTTGATGAGCTTTTGTAAGAACCAGCAAGACAACAAACCATGTTCTCTATCTAAAGTACTTATGTGACTATTATTATTCCCCTCTATTCGGCACTGATGAGGCCACATCTGGAGTACTGCGTCCAGTTTTGGGGCCCCCACCACAGAAAGGATGTGGACAAATTGGAGAGAGTCCAGTGGAGGGCAATGAAAATGATCAGGGGGCTGGGGCACATGACTTATGAGGAGAGGCTGAGGGAACTGGGATTGTTTAGTCTGCAGAAGAGAAGAATGAGAGGGGTTTTTGATAGCTGCTTTCAACTACCTGAAAGGAGGTTCCAAAGAGGATGGAGCTCGGCTGTTCTCAGTGGTGGCAGATGACAGAACAAGGAGCAATGGTCTCAAGTTGCAGTGGGGGAGGTCTAGGTTGGATATTAGGAAAAACTATTTCACTAGGAGGGTGGTGAAGCACTGGAATGGGTTCCCTAGGGAGGTGGTGGAATCTCCATCCTTAGAGGTTAAGGCCTGGCTTGACAAAGCCCTGGCTGGGATGATTTAGTTGGTGCTGGTCCTGCTTTGAGCAGGGGGTGGGACTAGATGACCTCCTGATATTCCAACCCTGATATTCTATGATTCTATGACCCCCATCACTGTAGTACGAGTGCCTCTGCAATACAGTGTCACTAACATTGCTTTATGCTAGTTCAGATAGGGCTTCAGTCTAAGCTACTGTCAAACAGCCTGCAAACTCCAACAGACCATCAATCAACAGAATGTAGGAATTCCCACACCAGATCAGAGCCTCAGAGATCCATCCTCGGACAGTGGCCAGCATCACATGTTTCAGAAGGATGTGCAAGAAACCCCCTAGTGGACAATAATGGAATAACCTGCCCCTAGGGGAAGGGTCTTCCCAAAATCCTTTCATAGTTGGCTTGTACCCTGAAGGAGTGTTCACATTCTATCTAAAAATATTGGTGTTAATATCCTTTCTGAAGGAGCTATAGATGTCCTCATTATCAATATAAATGTCCATTCTGTCTTATTGAAGACCCTGTCTTACTGAAGTCCATTCTGTCTTATTGAAGACCCTTGGCTTCATCAATATCTTGTGACAGCGAGTTCCACAGCCGAATTATGCTTTGTATAATGAATTTCCTTTTAACAGTTTTACATTTGCTGACTTTCAATTTGACCATCCCTTTGTTCTAGTAATCGGAGAGGGTGAACAGGAGTTCCTGATCTCCCTTCTCTAGACCAGTGGTCTCCAAAGTGGGGTGTGCAAGAGGATCCTTGGGGGTGCACGGCAGGAGGAGGACTATTTTTTTTTAGCTTTGGCAAAAATGGTAGAGCCGGTGTGGCAGGGGGGGTGTGCTCAAAAATGTTTTACCGATAGGGGTGCGCGATCAAAAAAGTTTGGAGACCACTGCTCTAGACCACTCATTATTTTGTATTCCTTGAGGCTTTGTATACTTCCACACAGCCCCTCCCTAAACTAAACAGACCCCATCTCTTCAATCTTGCCACATACAGAAGTCTTCCCTCACCAATTATTTTTGTCACCCATCTTTGAAACCCAACAATTATTGCTATATCCTTCTGGAGATGAAGTGGCCAGAACTGAATACAGTATTGCTGGTGAAGCCAGACCATTGATTTATAAAATGGCGTTATAATATTTTTATTATTACCCATTCAGTTCTTTAAGCACTCTAACATTTTGGTTTTTTGACTATTGCTGCCAACTTTCAGTGAGTGACATCCGGGACTTTTTCTTGAGTCGTTACAGTTAATTTAGAACACAACAAGGTGTAGGAGTAGTTCAAATTATTTCTTCCCATGTGCATTGCCTTGCATTTCTCAACATGGAATATCACTTCCCACCATGCTGCCCATTCACCTAGCTTAACTGGGTCCCTCTGAAGTTCCTCATGGTCTTCTCTAGTCTTAACTAACCTAAATGACTAACCTCATCTTAATTAATTAGCCTCTTACAGTTGGTATGGCTATTTCCACCTTTTCATGTTCTCGGTATGTGTATATATATTTCTTACTATATGTTCCATTCTATGCATCCAATGAAGTGGGCTGTAGCCCATGAAAGCTTATGCTCCAATCAATGTGTTAGTCTCTGAGGTGCCACAAGTACTCCTGTTCTAAATGATCCTGTGTCACCTGCAAATTTTTGCTACCTCACCTCCTTTTCCAGATCATTGATTAATATATTAAAAACTGCGGTCATAGTACAGAACCTTGTTAACCTTTTGCCATGTTGAAAATAATCCTGCTCGTTGTTTTTCTGTCACTTCGCCAGTTTTTGATCCATGTTAATTCCTTATTTTGGACTCCAGTTTCGTGAGTTTCCTGTCATGAAGGACTTTGTCAAAAGCTTTTTAAAACTCCAAATAAACCATGCCAGCTGTTCTCCTTTTCGCTGAATTCTAATAGGATGCAGAGGCAGGATATTCCTTGCGGAAGCCATGCAGATTTATCCCTATCATCCCGTGTTAATGTAGGCGCTTTACCATTCTACTTTAATTCTGATTTCAACCAGTTACAGAAGTAAGGCTCACTGCTTTGCCATTCCCAAAATGGCCCCAGCAGCTTTTCCAGGCACAACACTGGCTCCCCGTCAGTCCTCCAGGCGAGGGGTGGCAGGTTTTACTAGCAGTTCAGCCACTGGATTCCTGCAGCACTCCCGGGGACACCCCGCAGGGCTGGGACTTGCTGCGCCTTAATTTCCCGGTTTCTCCCAGCGCATCTCCTGTCTCGGGGTCTCAATCCCGGACGTGCCGCCTCGGGGGACTCTGCCCTGGGACTCCGCGGATCCGGGCACCCCTGGAGGCCGAGCCCGAGGCTGCTGTCGCGGCTCCCCGAGATGGCGCGGCCCCGCTGAACGGGGGCTAACGCTCCTCCTGACCCGAGACCAAAGCCGGGAGCGACCCCCAGCTCCGGCCGCCCGCCCTGCCCCGGCCGCCTGACCCCCCCGGCTGGGCGGGGAGCGACCAAGCGCCACTAGACCGGGGCCCAGCCTCCCCTCGGGCCTTCCCGGGCCCAGCGGCCTCCCACGGCCACCCCGAGAGCGCGGGCGGACCCCGGCCCCGGCAGGGAGGCACCTCCCTTCGGCTTGGCGGCCGGCCGTCCCCGCGCCGTAGCCCCGCTGCGCGGCCTCGCTCGCCCGCCCGGTCCCCGCCTTCCTGCGCCAGCAGCGCCCCCCGCCGCCGCCCCGCGACCCGGCCGGGCCCGGCCGTACTCACATCTCCAGCACCCGTCCTCGCTGCCGAACAGAGTCATGCCCCCCGGGCGGGGCCGGGGCCAGCCGGACGCAGGGCTCGGCCCGCTGCAGCTGGGGGCTCGGCTCGGCTCGGCTCGCGGCACCACCCGCGCGCGCCCCGCTCGCCAGCAGCTCCTGCCCCAGCGCCAACGGACGTCGGGAGGGCTGGTCGGCGGAACGTACCATCTCCTCTAGGGGGAGGGGGGGAGGGCTACGCGCGACGCAAACCATCTCCGAGGCGGGGGGAGGGGGTGTATTTCTGCACCATGAGCTCAGCGCAGTGGCCGGGGTTGGGGGTTCGGGGCCGCGGCCCGGCTCCAGGCGGGCCCGATTCTGTGCCCACTGGAGCTAGTGGCAAAACTCCCACGCCGGGCAACGGGCCTGTAGCAGGCGGGGGCAGCGCTTCCCAGCCGGGGCGGGCTCTGCGCACTCAGAGAGGCTGCCTGGCTGGCCCTGCAACCCCGCGGGCCCCCCAAGGCCAGATGGGGGGCGTGGAGCGGGCATGGCAGGAAAAGAAGGGGGCTGGGACGGGCATGGAAGGAAGGGAAGGGGGGCTGGGGGCGTGGAAGGAAGAGAAAGGGGGCTGGAGATGTGGGGCGTGCATGGAAGGAAGGGGGGGTTGTGGGTGGGCATGGAAGGAAGAGAAGGGGGTGTGGGGCAGGTATGGAAGGAAGAGAAGGGGGCTTGGGGTGTGGGGCGGGCATGGAAGGAAGAGAAGTGGGGCGTGGGGCAGGCATGGAAGGAAGAGAAGGGGATGCTGGGGCTGTGGGGTGGGCATGGAAGGAAGAGAAGCGGGGCTGGGAGTGGGTGGGAGTTGGGGAGACCAATGGGCTTTGCGGGGGCCTAGGGAGGGAAGGAGCCAGACTGGGCCAAGGGGGCCCTGGCACGCTGCAGAGCAAGCCCCAAGTGGGGGTGTGCTTGAAGTGGGGCGCTGCCAGGCTAACTGGGAGGAGAGAGCCTGGGAGGCTGTCCAAGGGCTGGAAGTCAGGTGCAGCTTCTGGGACCAAGTGGGCCACTGGAGAGGGGTAAGGCCCAGCTGGCAGGGCAGGGGCCTGACCCAGGGATACTGGGGAGAGCGCTGGGCAGTGCTTAGTTAGAGGGCTGAGCTGCTGAGGCTGACCGGGACCTCGCAGGCCCCAAACCAAAGAGAGCAGGGGGCAGGAAGTGGCCCAGGAGAGGCTGGTCAGGTGCACCAGGAAGAGGGGACCGAGACACTGCACATCTCTCCCCCTTGGGCCCTGGGCAGGGACTCACTGGAGCAGGATAGATGGGTCCCCCTACTGCAGTGATTTTTCAAACTTTTTTCTGGGGACCCAGTTGAAGAAAATTGTTAATGCCCGTGACCCAACAGAGCTGGGGATGAGGGGTTTGGGATGTGGGAGGGGCTCAGGGCTGGGGGAGGGGGTTGGGATGCGGGAGGCAGTCAGGGCTGGGGGTGCAGGCTCGGGTGGGGCTGGGGATGAGGGGTTTGAGGTGCAGGAAGGGGTTCTGGGTTTTGGGGGGCCTAGGGCAGGGGATTGGGGCATGGGGTTGGGGTGCAGATTGCCTCCGGTGGCTCCCGGTCAGCGGCACAGCCGGGGTGCAGAGGCAGGCTTCCCACCTGTCCTGGCACCGCGGACTGCGCTGCGCCCCGGAAGCAGCCAAGAGCAGGTCTGGCTCCTAGGTGAAGGTGCGCAAGCTAATGGGATTGCGGAGCCAGTGCTCGGGGCAGGGGCAGCGCGTGGAGCCCTGTGGCCCCCCTGCCTAGAAGTCGGACCCGCTGCTGACTGCTTCTGGGGTGCAGCACGGTACTGGAGCTGGGCCGCACTGCCTATGGGACTTTTAACGTCCCTGTCGGCGGTGCTGCCCAGAGCCGCTAGGGTCCCTGGGTGCTGAGCAAGGCGACCCAGTGCCTTACATGCCGTGTCCTCGTACTGGGTCACGACCCAAACTTTGAAAAACGCTGCCCTACTGTCCCTCCACCCCTCGTCCGTCTGAGAGAACTCTGGAGCACTGGGAATTGACAAGATGCTGCTTGAGTCCATCCTCGGTGAGTCGACCACCCCTGCCAGGTCTCTGGGGGTGGAAGGACTGATGAGCCACGGCCTTCCCACTAGGCCTGCTGGCCTTAGGGTGACCAGATGTCCCGATTTTTATAGGGACAGTCCTGATATTTGGGGCTTTTTTTTATATGGTCTCCTATTACCCCCCACCCCCCGTCCCGATTTTTCACACTTGCTATCTGGTCACCCTAGCTGGCCTCCGACTGCAACCTGCTACAAATGCGGACAAATTGCTCTTCAATTGGACTAAAAAGTTACTGCAGCTAGTGAGACGGGGAAATCTGCCATGCCGAGACACAGACACATATCCCAAAACATCCACACACACCAACCCACTCACAAAACACCAACAGCAAAACTCACACAGCAGCTCTGGCAGACACACTCGCTCTCACACACACACAGCCCTTCGCAGATAAGCTGGGGTACAAGTGGGCCGTGGAGACAGAGCTCCCCTCTGGTTGTGAAGGGGCATCTGATTCTGGCTGGGGCAGGTTGTCAGACTGGGCAAGGAACCTTGCCCTATCCCTGTCCATGCTGTACCTCTCCTGTGGGTAATGCAGCACCTTTCCCCAGCATTAAATCCACCTATTTAAATTAGGGTTGTCAATAGGGTGACCAGACAGCAAATGTGAAAAATCGGGATGGGGGTTGGGGGGTAATAGGAGCCTATATAAGTAAAAGACCCAAAAATCGGGACTGTCCCTATAAAATCAGGACATCCGGTCACCCTAGCTGTCAAGCGATTAAAAAAATTAATTGCGATTAATCGCACTGTTAAGCAATAATAGAATACCATTTATTTAAATATTTTGGATGTTTTCTACATTTTCAAATATATTGATTTCAATTACAACACAGAATACATGTCCACTCAGTCCTACTTCAGCCAATCGCTCAGACAAACAATTTGCAGGAGATAATGCTGCCCACGTCTTGTTTACAATGTCACCTGAAAGTGAGAACAGGCGTTCTCAAGGCACTGTTGTAGCCGGCATCGCAAGATATTTATGTGCCAGATGTGCTAAATATTCATGTGTCCCTTCATGCTTCAACCAACATTCCAGAGGACATGCGTCCATGCTGATGACGGGTTCTGCTCAATAACAATCCAAAACAGTGCGGACCGACGCATGTTCATTTTCAACATCTGAGTCAGATGCCACCAGCGGAAGGTTGATTTTCTTTTTTGGTGGTTCTGGTTCTGTAGTTTCCGCATCGGAGTATTGCTCCTTTAAGACATCTGAAAACATGCTCCACACCTCATCCCTCTCAGATTTTGGAAGGCACTTCAGATTCTTAAACCTTGGGTGGAGTGCTGTATCTATCCTTAGAAATCTCACATTGGACCTTTGTGTTTTGTCAATCTGCTGTAAAAGTGTTCTTAAAATGAACATGTGCTGGGTCATCATCCGAGCCTGCTATAACATGAAATATGTGGCAGAATGCAGGTAAAACAGAACAGGAGACATACAGTTCTCCCCTAAGGAGTTCAGTCACAAATTTAATTAATACATTATTTTTTTAATGAGCATCATCAGCCTGGAAGCATGTCCTCTGGAATGGTGGCTGAAGCATGAAGGGGCATATGAATGTTTCTCGGCTCCTCGGAGCTCAGATCAAGTGTCAGTAGTCTCTTGGCCTATCCAAGGCCGTGATCAAGTGTCTTGATGTTTTTGGTCTTTTGGCCTCGAGATGAAAACCTTGTCTGTGTCTCTGGGACCTTGAAGTAAAAATATTATCTAAGTTATATCTGTTCTTATCAGTTTAATATCTGGCACAAAGCACTTTGGTTAAAAAAAACTCATTTTAATATCAGTAGTCTTACCTCTCTAATGTGATGGATGTGCCCTCTCCTCCGCCTTGGGAGCCCCCGAGCTGGGGCTGGGAAGGAGGGGGATCTCTCCCTCTCTCCCCCATCGCAGTATCCCCCGAGCTGGAGCTGGGATGGAGGGACATCTCTCCCGAGCAGCCGCAGCCCTGGAGTTGGGGAAAGTCACCGCTTTCTCTGGCCGCCACAACCCTGCAGGTCCCAAATTCCCCCCACCCCCTCTTCTCACCCCACTGTCCCCTCCCACCTACCCCCTATTCCCCCCAAGGCCATCACCTCACCTTACATGTGCATCTTCTCCAGGGTCCAGGCACCTAATTAGTGGAGCCACACCTGCGCACCTTAAAGGGAACTATCCGTGGACCACCTGAATGCAGCTCGCAGACCACTGGTGGTCCGTGGAGCACAGTTTGAGAACCTCTGCACTAACCAGCACCGTACAACATAATGGTACAACATCATGACATTTTGATTATCCTGTAGAGTAAGCTGGTGTCCCTAAGCATTCAGATCAAAGAGTGCAGGGTCCTGTTACTGTATGTTGACTGTATACAGCCAAGGGTGTGCACAGTGTTATGCATAGGACTGACCATAGTAGCTTTGAGAATTGGGGAGGACAGGCAATACATGAATTAGAAAGCAGGGGGAAGGGAAGGCGTAATAAAGAAGAAGGCTGACTCTTCATGAATTCTGTCTGGATTGGTGTTATTCTGAAGTGCTTGTGTCTGTCCCGAGTGCTGCATGGCAGAGGGATACTTTAGGAAGCATTGTTAACTGTGTAAGCAGAGCAGTGGAATTAATGAGCCACTGATTGGGTGTAGGCCCAAATTTTGTTCTATTTAAAGATGAACTGCAAAGCAAAACTCCGTTGTTTGTGCCAGTGATGGTGCGCACCTGCCCTTATGGTCCTGGGCTAGAGGCCTTGCAGTCCTACCGTACCACACCCCAGGAAAGGAGCAGCAAAGGCAGGTCCTCCGACGTGCATGGATGCAGCCAATCAGAGCTCAGCAGGCTCAGATAACAGACGCTGCAGGGGCTAAGCAGGGTAGACCCTGGCTGGGGCTGTAGGGTGAGGAAGGGAGCTCTGTTTGGAGCTGGCAGGGGGTGAACCTGAGAACTGCAAGCTAAGGTAATGGGTGAAGATAAAGGAACCAGGTGGGAAGAGGCCCAGGGAAAACAGCAGCAATTAATTAAACTAGGTGGTAGGTGGGTGCTGTGTGTAGGGTCCCCGGGCTGGGACCCAGAGCAGGGGGTGGGCCTGGGTTCCCCCACCAGCCGTGGGTAAAGTGGCCTAAGCTCCAAGAAGGGGACAAGGCTCCTTTAGAAGCCTGAGCTGGACTTAAAGGGCACTGAGAGAGGGCTGAAGACCTGGTGAGAGCTGGCAGTTTGGTGAACTCTCTGCTACCCTTGAAGTGGGACTGCTCTGAATGTGTGACTTGGCCAGAGGGCTGAACCACTAAAGACCTGCCTGGCGAGTTGGCAACCTACAGTGGGTGCCAGAAATGGGGGAAAGGTTGCAGTACCACACCCAACCCCACATGTGGAGCCCCACACCCAGCTAGATTGCATGAATGCTCCCAGAGCCACTCATGAATCACCCAGAGAAAGGTACCAGCGAAATTCCCCCAGCACCCCGAACTGTACCCCAGGAATGTACTGTACTATTAATAAAACTTAATAAATTTATTAATTGGTTTCAGAGTAGCAGCCGTGTTAGTCTGTATCCGCAAAAAGAACAGGAGTACTTGTGGCACCTTAGAGACTAGCAAATGTTCCATTCTATGCATCCGAAGAAGTGGGCTGTAGCCCACGAAAGCTTATGCTCAAATAAATTTGTTAGTCTCTAAGGTGCCACAAGTACTCCTGTTCAATGTATTAATTGTTTCACCACTTCATCAATGGAAAGTGGATATGCACCAGCCTTTGTAAACCTGAGCAGATTTACCAACCACTTCAGGCAAACTCACTGGTAAAGATAAACATTAAAATAAGTGTATTGATTACAAAAGGTAGATTTTAAGTGATTATAAGTGATAGGCAAAAAGTCAGAAGTTACCAAAATAAAATAAAATCTAAGCCCACAGTCTAAACTCTCGACCTTATTAGACTGGGCAGCAACTAGATGAAGCAGTTTTTTCTCACCCCATTGGATGTTGCAGACCTTAATATACAGGTTTGTCCTTTAAACCTGGGGCAGTCTCCTCTGTTGGAGTCTTCAGTCTTCTTCTCTGAGTGTCTGTGTTGCTTGCAGCATAGGTGGGGGCAGGAGAAAGGCAAAGCATGGGGCCCCTGTGTTCTGTTTTATACCCTCAGTCCCATGTGCTTGGAGAACACAAGTCCAGGCATGTCTGGTGGGCACTGCTGAGTCCCCAGGCGAGGGTGAGCAATTCCCCTGGTGTGGCCTCATGCAGGTGAGTCATTGAATTGTAGCTCCCTTGCTGGACAATGCTATTGATGGTTGTGATGGGTTCGGTCACAGAGACCCCTTTGGGACTGTCACCTGATGTGCTGAATTTACCTCTGAGCCTGTTTTCTTTGCTAGTTTGGGCTTCCAGAACCCAGCCTTGTTGAGCCAGACACGCCAGTCTGCTCCAGCACAGACCCAGGGTCTGAATCACGCCCCCAAAGCTGCAGACTAAACTGAAAACAGCTCAGCAAGTGCTCCTGTCTCCAGCACCAAGACACCCAGCTCCCAATGGGATCCAAACCCCAAATAAATCCGTCTTACTCTGTATAAAGCTTATACAGGGTAAACTCATAAATTGTCCGCCCTCTATAACACTGATATAGAGATATGCACAGCTGTTTGCTCCCCTAGGTATTAATCACTTACTCTGGGTTAATAAACAACAGTGAGTTTATTAAGTATAAAAAGTAGGATTTAAGTGATTCCAAGTTATAACAGACAGAACAAAGTAAGTTATCAAGCAAAATAAAATAAAACACGCAAGTCTAAGCCTAATACATTAAGGAACTAACTCACCCTCAGAGATGTTCCAATAAGTTTCTTTCACAGACTAGACTCCTTCCTATTCTGACCCAATCCTTTCCCCTGGTACAGGTGGTAACTAGGGAATTGATCATGACTGGCAGCCCCTTTTGTTCTGTTCCACCCCCTTTTATAGCTTTGGCACAAGGCAGGAATCCTTTGTCTCTCTCGGGTCCCACCCCTCCTTCTAAATGGAAAAGCACCAGGTTTAAGATGGATTCCAGTATCATGTGACATGTTCACATGTCCTGAGAGACTTCATTACCCACTTGCTGGCACACGTGTACAGGAAGGCTTACAAGTAAGCAGAGCCATCTACAACCAATTGTTCTAGTCAGTGGGAGCCATCACGATTCTAAACCACCATTAATGGCTCACACTTTACATAATTACAATGGGAACTCAGAGTTATGCTACATATTCCTAGTTTCAGATACAAGAATGATACATTTATACAAATAGGATGATCACACTCAGTAGATTATAAGCTTTGTAATAATACCTTACAAGAGACCTTTTGCATAAAACATATTCCAGTTACATCATATTCACTTATAAACATATTTCCATAAAACATATGGAGTGCAACGTCACAATGGTTGTTGGACATCCCACCCGGGTGTTGGTTACTTTCCTTGCTGTTGTCTCTGGGGAGCTAATATCTGACTGATTCCCCAACTTACAGCATGTTTTAATGACAACCATACAACACAATCTCATAACTTCATATGCATTAAAGATATACATATTTAGATAGAACAGTGGGTTTCAGCAGTTCATAACCTTTCCCTTGATACCTCACATGGCATGCTTTATATGCAAGATCACAATTATATATAAATGAGGAACATGGGGGTTACAGGATGCTCCCCAATATATAAAATGTCACAGGGACATCACAGAAGAAACCTGAACTGCATCTGTCCAAGGGAGGACACTGATCCATTGGATTATCTACACTACAGATACAACCATGCCAAGAGACCCAGCTAGAGCCAGGCTGTTTCTTGACAATGCTAAGGAGTTGCTTCTTCTCCCAAAGTATCTCTCACCTTTGCTTCCATTTGTAAAGGCCATGAGCCTTCTCCAATCCCTGTTGGAGTCAATGGATGCTGTGTATTTTAGTGAGCACTTCTTTTCTTAGCGGTGCTGGAATTATCAGTCTCTCCTTGAAGCACAAGTGGTCTCCTTATTAATTACATCCCTAGATAGCCAACATGATCTCAATCTATCATCTCACTCTGCTGTCTCTGTGGGCAAAACTGTACGTTTCCATTTAGGCAAACTGGGTCTCCATGTCTGTATGAATTTCTCCTAAGTGGTGGGCCTTCAGATCCCTCTGCAAGACCCACCACTTTCATGAGGTCTACAAGAAATTAGCCAGATAACAATAAATAGCTGGAGGGACAGGATACGGGATGTGATTTATTTAGTAGTAGTGTTTTTTTTAAAGCACTGTATATAAAAATTGTATATTTTTGGCCAGATCGTGCAAACACTTACACACACCCCTAACTTTATGTAGGTGAGCAGTCCCAAGAAAGTCAATGGCACTACTCATCTGAGTAAATGTAAGCACCTGTGTGTCTGCAGCATTGGGCTGTATCTTTCCCCCCACCCATTGTACTGTGCCGTTTTCATAGGCACTGATCCTACAATGGATGTAGTGTGGGCAGACTGTTGTGCCATTGTGCTATCTGTTGTAGGATTGATGCCTTAGGATGTAAGCTCTTTGGATTGGGGAATGTCTCTTCCTTAGGGTGTCTGGCTGGTGTCTAGTACATTGTGGGTGCTGCCAGAATTTATTTATGACCATTATCAAGAAATGTCAGATATGTCACTATCACTTTGCGGTCATGTTGGTCTGCGCAGTGGCTTTCATTTTTCCAGCAATCACTAAACAAAGACACATTTAATTGTTTCCTCGTTTAGCCTGAATGGAAGGTGATCATCCCCCCCAACAGCTGCAGTGAGTTCTGTGATTGCTCACAGATCAAAGACAAGCCAATAATCTCCAGCATATTAATTATTATTATTTATTTTATTATTATTGCAATAGCACCTTGAAGCCTCCGCCCTAATGCAGTAGGGGCTGTACAAACAAAAATAATTTCTCTGGCCCAAGCATCAGACATGTCTGCTAGCCTGGAGCAGTTGGCTCGGATACCACTGCACATTCACATCTCCAAGCACATGGTCACTGTGACAGGATCCCGGGGTGCAGCCTGGGACTGTGGGACTGCTGTGCCCCCTGAACTCTCTCCAGCCTGGGCTGTCTCTCACAATGCCTTGCTAGGGACCAGCAGCAAACCCCTCCAGGTGCTGTTATCACTCAGCACAACCGCATGTGGAGCCCCACACCCAGCTAGATTGCATGAATGCTCCCAGAGCCACTCACGAATCACACAGAGAAAGGCACCAGAGCCAAATCCCCCCAGCTCCCTGCACTCTACCTCAGGAATATGCCATCTTGCCCTGCTCAAGATGAGCAATGCAGACAATCTCACTGGTAAAGATAAACAGTAAAACAAATTTATTGACTGCAAAAGATAGATTTTAAGTGACTATAGGTGATAGGCAAAAAGTCAGAGTTAGTTACCAACAGAAACAAAATATAAGCACGCAGTCTAAGCTCTCAACCCTATTAGACTGGGCAACATCTAGACTAAGCAGTTTCTCACCCCACTGGATATTGCAGTTCATAGTACACAGATTTCACCCTTGAGGCCAGTCCCCTCAATTCGGTTTTATATCCTCAGTCCATGTGCTTGGAAAACACAAGTCCAGGCTTGTCTGGGGGGCATTGCTGAGTCTCCAGGCAAGGGTGAGCAATTCCCCTGGTGGGGCCTCATGCAGGTGAGTCATTGAATAGTAGCTCCCTTGCTGGACAATGGCTGTTGATGGTTGCTTCACACCCCGCCTGGGCACTGGTTACTTTCCTTTCTGTTGCCTCTGGGAAGCCAATATCTGGCTGATTCCCCAACTTACAGCATGCTTTAGTGACCACCATACTACACAATTCTCATAACGTCATATGCATTCATGATACACATCTATGGATAGAGAAATGACTTTCAGCAGATCATAACCTTTCCCTGATACATATAAAGCATGCCTTGTAAGGTAAGATCATGATTATATGAAAATGAGGAACATGGGAGTTACAGTACGCACCCCTAAGGTATAGAATGTCACACCTCCCCCCTTAGTTTACTGCAAGAGAGTTAGTCACTGAACTCAACGTAACTCAAAGGCAGTCTGTGTAATAGTTCTCCTGGCATCCAGCCATCAAGGACATGAGACAGTGTGCCTCAGTTTCCCCCTTCACACACAGCAAACGAGGTTTGTTATGGTTTCTTTGCTGTGATAAGCTTTAAATCTGTTTACATGTATTAACTGAGAAATGGCATTATAATAAGAAGAACAGGAGTACTTGTGGCACCATAGAGACTAACAAATTTATTTGAGCATAAGCTTTCGTGGGCTAGAGCCCACTTCATTGGATGCATAGAATGGAACATATAGTAAGAAGATATATAGACATTCAGAGAACATGAAAAAGTGGAAGTAGCCATAACAACTGTAAGAGGCTAATTAATTAAGATGAGCTATTATCAGCAGGAGAAAAAAAAATGTTTTTTGGTGATAATCAAGATGGCCCATTTTAGACAGTTGACAAGAAGGTGTGAGGATACTTAACATGGCGAAATAGATTCAATATGTGTAATGACCCAGCCACTCCCAGTCTCTATTCAAGCCCAAGCCCACAGCAATGTGACTAACACCTGTCATATATAGTTCTCTTTTTCTCCCATCCTCTCGCCAGAGGGAAGTTTATCTGATACATATTGTTATGATAGTGACCACCAGGTGGTGCTGTCTTACAGTTCTTTCTTTACATGTGAGATGTGAGCAAATTTTAGTCTTGGAAGAAATGCTGTGCTATTGTTAGTATTGTGATGGGGCTGTTTTTGGGGGGAGCTGTGGCAAGCAGCAGGGCAACTTGCTCTCTGCCTTAAATTGACTAGAGTCAATTCTTGAGACAGCGTTGCTCCCTGCTAACTAAGCATGGGTGTTTGGCTTGAAATCCCTTTAAAAGGGGCTTGCTTGCACGCCATTTGTGATGAGCTCTGTTCCAGAACTGGTGTATATAATATAAACAAACAAGTTACGCTAAGAATATATCCAGACTTCATGTCACTGATTTCACCTCCAGCGGGAAGCTGACCGGTAAGGCCCTGAAATCTACCAGCATTCAGCAGAGAGGCAACATCATATATCGCTGTTTAGCTCCTGGAAGCCTCTCATTCTCCCTGGGCTCACTCAGAGGCTTAGCATGGTGTTAGCATAGCTCCATTCAGGCCAGTATTGCATCATCTCATTTGCATCGCCTCTCCCATCCTGTTGCTATGACACCAATCCTTACAAGCAACAGGAGAAGTGGGGGCTATGAGCCATAGACCCAGGGGCGGGCAGCCCCTCCTGCTCTTGTTTTCCTGCCTCAGGAATAAATGCTCCTTGTGCAAGGAGCACATTGATCCCGAGGATCTGCCCTGACCTTGGCTTGCTGATTCCCAGGGAACCTGGTGACCCTTACACAGACAACTGCCTCTAAGTCAGTTGTGTAGAGCCAGGGGATTGGAAAGCAACAAATGAAACCGTGCCGGGGTGGGGGGAGGGGTTTCACACTCTGTATAGAAGGCTCAACTGAGCAAACCACAAAAAAGAAAATTGAAGAAATGAAAAGCTACTGGGGCTTTGCGAGGAGGAGGGGCGACGGCTCGGGGCCCAAGCATCCATCTTCATCAGGCGCAGTCTGGGTTAATAATGCAGAGAGCTGCCAGCTGGCTTTTCAGGGCTAGCTTTCGGCAGCAGCACTCCTGGCTGGGCGGATGGGGCAGGCAGGGAACAGAATACTAAACGCAGCCAGAGAACTCTTGCTCGGCTGGGGAACTCTCAGGAGCCCTCCCCCCAGATTTTCCAAGGTGAAAAGATGATCAGGATTGGAGAGCCACTAGCCGAGGGGGTGAGCAGAGAGGTAAGGGAGGCCGTGGGCAGGGACAGGCTGCCATGAAGCTGGCCTGGTTTTGTGATCAGAAAAAGGGTGGCTGTATCCCCTGGAAATCCACAGCCATGAGACAAGGGCTGGGTGCTGTGTCAGGCGATGGAAACTCCCCGCTCTGGGTCACCAGTTCCAAGTCAGCCCACGCCAACCTCCCTGGAAACTACTGGTCATGTGATCACTGCTTAGTGACAAGAAGTTGCCGGCCTCAGTGCCGTTGTGGCCAAGTGAGACTGCAGGACAGGATTGGGACCGTGGGGGTCACAGCTGAGAAAGCCAAACGCAGGACAGCCGGATAAAAAACAGGGCAGTTGCCCCCCAAACTGGCGGTTATTCTAACATTAGCGTTCACCGAGCCAGTAACAAAAGTGAGCTCCTGTAGCACCACAGTCCTCTTAGGCATTTCAGCCCCTAGCACCACCCAGACAGCTGGTCTTTCTGATGAGAGGTTACTGAAAACCACATTCATCATCCATAAGGCCCTTCTAATGCCAAAGGATCAGCCACTCCCCTAGGTCAATATATATATACTTTCAATCAGCCGTTCTCAAACTGTGGGTCGGGACCCCAAAGTGGGTTGGGATCATAGGCACTGACTTGTGGGTGCTCCGGGGCACGAGCACCCATGGGGAAAAATTGGTGGGTGCAGAGCACCCATTGGCAGCTCCCCGCCCTGCCCCCCCACTCCAGCTCACCTCCGCCTCCTCCCCTGAGCAGCTGCCGCATCCTGCTTCTCCCCCTCCCTCCCAGTGCTTGCGCCGCGAAACAGCTGGGAGGGAGGGGGGAGGAGGAGTAACGCAGCGCGCTTGGGGAAGAGGTGGGGCCAGGGTGGGGATTCAGGGAGGGATCCAATAGGGGCAGGGAGGGGGCAGAGTCGGGGTCAGGGGAGGGGACCCGAGCACCCACCGGTGCCAACAAAAGTTGGCGCCAGTGGTTGGGACCCCATTTTAATGGGGTCACCAGGGCTGGCTTAGACATGCTGGGGGCTGGGGCCAAAGCGAAGCCCAAGGGCTTCAGCCCTGGGCAGTGGGACTCAGGTTACAGGTGCCCTGCCTGGGGCTGAAACCTTTAGGCTGTGGCTTTGTCTCCCCCCACACACCTGGGGTGTGGGGCTCAGGCAAGCTTGGGCTGTGATCCCCTCTCCTGGGGTCGTGCAGTCATTTTTGTGAGTAACAGTAGGGGGAAAATTAGCATATATATCTATATCTTCCCACTGTATTTTCCACTGCAGGCATCCGATGAAGTGGGCTGTAGCCCACAAAAGCTTATGCCCAAATAAATTTGTTAGTCTCTAAGGTGCCACAAGGACTCCTGTTCTTTTTGCGGATACAGACTAACACGGCTGCTACTCTGAAACAGGGTACCTGAGACACTCGTGTTGCTGCGGTCCTGGGATAGAAACTTTCACTCTTCCTCCCCTTTAGACTCACTCCAAGATGGTTAGAAATCAAGTTGCTTGATGATCTGTGACTTCTTCATTACACCCAGAGGGGGTTGTGTGGTCTGGGGTTCTGAGTGTCTTTTTCTCCCGGTCTCTTATTCAGCATCTCTGCCAGGGAAGTCACTGAGGTGTGCCAGCTCTGATTGCAGCAGGTGGAAGCACCCTGTCTGCAGATGTCTCTTCTGCTGGCATTTGAAGCATCCGAGGAGACAGCCAACTCTGGAAACACACTGCAGCCTCTCTCCGAGCTCAGCAATTCGTTAGTCCACTGAGGGAAAGTTGCTCAGTCACCTCTGAGGCCAGAGAGAAAACGGAAACAGAGCGGAATGGAAGCTGTGACTTGCATCACCATTTTGCACAAAAATCCATTCTCCTAGGCACCAGGATGGTCCTTCGCCCATGTCACTGTCACAGGCACCATGGTGTGTGTGTGTGAGAGAGAGAGAAACTGGTCTCTATTCCCCTGATAAATAACCCCTGTATAGAGTGTCACCTGCTGGTCAGCGTGTACTGCCCCTTGATTCCTCGTGGCTGATCTACAACGGGTGTGAGTCTGCTAGATTTCCAAAGCACGGCACAGCCACCAGCTTCTTAGCCCTATCAACCATTCCGGTGAGGTTGGTAAGGATCAGTCTCACCATTTTACAGAAGGAGGAAACTGAGGCCCGGAGGTGAAATGACTTGCTCAAGGCAGCCAGGAACGGAACCTGGAGTCCTTGCTGCCAGGCCGTGCTGATCTCATTGCGTTAGGTTCAGCTGCGTTTAGACTGAGGGTGGGACAGGTCTCACCTTCACTCCAGCCCTACTTGGGGTCATTAAACCTTCCTGAGTTCATGAAACCTTTCTATTTTGACAGGGCATCCAAAGACGTGATGGTAAAGGGCCAAATCATGTGGTCTTTGCTCAGGCAAAACCCCCATTCCCTGGAGACGCCCCCTCCATATGCTGAGGGACTGACGGGCCATGGAATCCATCCCTGGTTTTACAGGGAGCCCGGTACCTGCTTGGGCAGGACGCTGGGGGTCCAGACAGTGCTGTGTGGATGGTGAAAGCCCACAGCTCGGTGCCCTGCTCGGAAGTAAGGTGGATCCCAGCACAGCGAGCGTCTCTCACAGAGGGGCAGGTGTGTTACAGAGTGATCCTGTAGCCAGGGGGTTTGTCTAGACCAGGGCAGTTTCCCACATCAGTGGAGTTACACAGCTGTAAACCCTTAATGTAGATGCTCTAGACCAGTGGGCTCCAACCTTTTTAAGCACAAGATCACTTTCTGAATTCAAATGCAACCCAGAATCTACCTCAAAGAAAAGTAGAAACAATAATCACACATACCCAAACACCCTTGCCTCGCCCCTGCCCTGTCCTGCCCCACTGACTCCATCCCCCCTCCCTCTGTCGCTTGCTTTCCTCCACCCTCCCTCACTTTCACTGGGCTGGGGTGAGGTTGTGGGCTCTGGACTGGGGCCAAGGGATTCGGAGTGTGGGAGGGGCTCTGGGCTGAGCCTGGGGCAAGGGGTTGGGATGCAGGAGGGGGCACCGGGTGCTGGCTCCGGGAGGGGGCTCAAGGCTCTGACATGGTTGGGGTGCATGTGGGCTCTGGGAGGGGGGTAGGGTGAGGGAGGGGCTGCAGGAGGGGGCTCGGGACTGGGGGTTGGGGTGCAGGAGGGGGTGTGGGCTCTGGGAGGGAGTTTGGGTGCAGGGGGTTCAGGTGCAGGAGGGGTTCAGGGCTGGGGCAGGGGGTTGGGGTGCAGGAGGGGTTTGGGATGTGGGCTTTGGCCAGGTGCCACATATCTCAGGTGGCTCCTGGGCAGCAGCGTAGCGGGGCTAAGGCAGGCTCCCTTCCTGCCCTGGCCCCGCCCCACTCCCGGAAGCAGCCAGCATGTCCCTGTAGGCGAGGGCAGCCCGGGGAGATCCCCTGCTCCCCCAGGAACCGCTGCCGGATATGTCCGCTGCTTCCGGGAGCAGCGCAGGGCTGTGGCAGGCAGGAAGCCACCGTGGACTGTTAGCGGCTGGCTGCAGGAGGGTTGGTAACCCTAGATCGCGATGGACTGGTCGCTGACAGTCAGTCTCTGAGACTGAGACCGAGACCGACTGTCAGAGGCTCCAGGATCCACCAGTCGATCGTGATCTACCGGTTGGTGACCTCTGCTCTAGACAAGAAATTTACGCTGGTAACTTCCTCCGGAGTTCTCCTGGCCATGTCGCAGTGAGGTCTGCCACCTTCACCCCAGAGTCAGGGGAGCCTGGCTTCTGGTTCCCCTCCACTTTACTGCAATTGTGCTTCCGAACTAGAACCACACAACTTCCAATCTCTTGCTCTGCCTATCTGCTGCTGCTGATAGGGTAGATCCTCTAAACGCGACCTCTGGCCTCAGGGAACTGCTGTGGGCACAGGCAGAGCTGGTCACACCATTCGATAAACACGGCCTCTCCCTCCCATGGACTCTCCCTCCCACTGAAACTGCCCGGCCTGGTCGCTACTAACGTTACCCAGGCACAGACCGGCTGGGAAGATAGGACTCACTTTACACTTCCTCTCCAGCAGTCATTTTGCAGTCTCTTTTTGCCTGGTGCACTGCTACAGGGGATGTGCAGGGAGGCAGACTCTGGGAACCTGCCTGCGGGCTCAGGGCTCCTCTGGTGATTCATCCTCTTATCAGGTGCAGTATACTCATTGCTGAGATGGAGCACTGAGTATACGGCAAGCAAGCTCCATCCAAGAGGGCCTGGAGCTTCTCTCAGGGGCATAGGGAATGAGGGTCTTGGACAGAGGTCCTGTGGGAAAACTGTATGATCAGCCAAGTTTTGGGGAATTTCATATGATTTTATTATTATTACAAAAACTGTGTGATATGGGGAAAGTGGTGGACATGATATACCTTGACTTTAGCAAAGCTTTTGGTACAATCTCCCACAGGATTCTTGCCAGCAAGTTAAAGAAGTATGGGCTGGATGAATGGACTATAAGGTGGATAGAAAGCTGGCTAAATCGTCGGGCTCAACGGCTCCATGTCTAGTTAGCAGGCGGTATGAAGCGAGTGCCCCAAGGGTAGGTCCTAGGGCCGGTTTTGTTCAACATCTTCATTAATGATCTGGAGGATGGCCTGGATTGCACCCTCAGCAAGTTTGTGGATGACACTAAGCTGGGGGGAGAGGTAGATATGCTGGAGGGTAGGGATAGGGTCCAGAGTGACCTAGACAAATTGGATTGAGTTAAAAGAAATCAGATGAGGTTCAACAGGGACAAGTGCAGACTCCTGCACTTAGGACGGAAGTGCAGACTCCTGCACTGCTACAGACTAGGGACCAAATGGCTAGGCGGCAGTTCTGCAGAAAAGGACCTGGGGATTACAGTGGACAAGAAGCTGGATCTGAGTCAGCAGTGTGCCCTTGTTGTCAAAAAGGCTAATGGCATATTGGGCTGCATTAGTGGAATATTGCCAGAAGATCAAGGGAAGTGATCATTCCCCTCTATTCAGCACTGGTGAGGCCACATCTGGAGTACTGTGTCCAGTTTTGGTCCCCCCATTACAGAAGGGATGTGGACAAATTGGAGAGAGTCCAGGGGAGGGCAAAGAAAATGATTAGGGGGCTGGAGCACATGACTTATGAGAAGAGGCTGAGGGAACTGGGATTGTTTAGTCTGCAGAAGAGAAGAGTGAGGTGGGATTTGATAGCTGCTTTCAACTACCTGAAAGGGGGCTCCAAAGAGGATGGATCTAGACTGTTCTCAGTGGTAGCAGATGACAGAACAAGAAGTAATGGTCTCAAGTTGCACTGGGGGAGGTCTAGGTTGGTGTGACGGGGTTGGGTCTCACCACCGCAGTGCCTCCCAGTGGCATGTCTGGGAATTAGCTCTGTCCTCTGTGGGGCGCCCTCTGCTGGTGGTGTCTCATCTGCTCCCCTGTTGGTGTCTGGACCCATGTTGCGCCCCATTTGGCGGCATCCTCTTCAGGACACTGCCCTCTGGCAGTGCCCACTGCTCTGGTCTCACCCCCTTTTGGGGGTCTGGTGTTATCAGCACTCCTCCAACTGCACCTGTTCTAGTGGCCGGCTGCAGCCTCAAAGTCTAGCCCCTTTGTCATAGGGGCTAGCCACAGCCTGGATCAGACCACGCTCCCCCTCACCCAGGTGTAGTACAAGGGAGAAGGGCGGGGGCCCAGGCCCACCCACTACTCTGGGTCCCGACCCAGGGATCCTCTAGCGGCAGCCTCCCTGCTCTCCTTCTCTCCCCTTGTCAGACTTTGTCCCTGGGACGCTTTGCCTTCAGCCCTGTGCACCCGCTCGGCCCTTTGCAGCAAGGCCTGCAGCCTGGGGTTTTCCTTGACTGGAGCTCCCCAGCTCCTTCTGCCCTTCCCCAGCACTGCTCCTCCAAGGTGCTACCTTTCAGCCCAGGAACCAGTCCCCCTCCCTTGGCAGTCAGGGAGAGACTGCCTCACCTCCTGCTAGGCAGTCTTTATATAGGGCCTAACCCGGTCCTGATTGGCTGCCTCTGCCCTGCCCTGATTGGCTCCTAACAGGCCTCTGTTGATTGGCTGCTGGCCTGTGCCACCTCAAAGGCCTGTTCCAGCCTTTTTCTCAGGGGGTGGGGCACCACCCCACCACAGTTGGATATTAGGAAACACTATTTCACTAGGAGGGTGGTGAAGCACTGGAATGGGTTCCCTAGGGAGGTGGTGGACTCTCCATCCTTAGAGGTTTTTAAGGCCCGGCTTGGCAAAGCCCTGGCTGGGATTATTTAGTTGGGATTGGTCCTGCTTTGAGCAGGGGGTTGGGCTAGATGACCTCCTGAGGTCCCTTCCAACCCTGAGATTCTATTATTCAAGCTACCAGTAAAGCCAAGCCTCAGGTATGGGTTAAATTTGGACTACACCCATTAGGCCTGAGTCTCTGTTCCCTGCACCATGTGTGACCATTCGCACTGGTGCAAAAGAAGGGGAAAATGCTACATACTCCCAGTTGGCACTCACCCCGCGCCGGTTTGCACTCACCCCGCGCTGGTTGGCGCTCACCCGTGCCGGTTTGCGCTCACCCCGCGCTGGTTGGCGCTCACCCTGCACTGGTTGAACGTGGTACAGGGCAGCGGAGGATCTGTCTCGCTGTGGGCATTCTATGGTCAGCACTCGCCTGCTTACCAGGCCAGCGGCCCCCCTGGGGCCCTCTCCCAACTCCGTTGTAGTCTCTCATTGGGTATTAGATTGGGCCTGTCTTATGGCGCTCTCCTGCTGTGGGACCAAGCTTTATCCTGCCAGGTCAGCTCGCTGGTAGTCCTGGGCTGTCTTCAGCTGGGGGAGTTCCTTTAACTGAGCCTTTGTAACAACCCAATCCCACCCTACGCAGATGCAGACGCTCACTTCAGAGTCTGGGCAAGCAGAGCTGTCCCTCCCCGCAGTGGTGCAAGTAGAAATCATTGCTTGCTGGTACTGCACTCATGGGAGGGACACAAGGGAGGGCACGTGACCTCCCCACGTGACCCTCCATGTGACTCCGCCCAGCCCTGCCCCCAGCTCCGGGCCCCCATACTCTCCCTGTCCCCTCCGATACCCCCCTTACCTGTGCTGTTGTAAAATGATACTTTGGGCCCCTGGTGCCACCTGCACTTCCAGGTGTCATTGAGGTTCCAGCAGCCCCCCAAACTGAAAACTTCTTAAATGAAAGAAGGACAATCACCCCGTTTCCCTTAACACACTATCTGTGCCTCCCTATGTCCGAGCTAAGCTTCGGCCAGCTTCCCTTTCTCTAAGTATTGCTCTCCGCCAGGCACTAGGAAAGCAAAGCAAAAATGCTGCGCCATCGGGTTTGATGGAAAAGAGGCATCGAACTGTGTGTGCCCTGTACATATTGATAGAATTACAACCCACATCGCTTTATTATTTTCCTCAGCATGACATACAGGAGGGGCAATCAAAATCAGCCTGGCAGAACCTGCATGAGAACTGTCTCTGGACAGAGAAGCAATTGATCAAAATCACATTCTCTGATCTCTTGGGACCAACTCCTGTTCCCACTGAAATCAAAAGGCGTTTAGCTATTGAGTTCAATGGGAACAGGCTTTGACATTGGAAAGGAAAGAACAAAACCACTGCTATGTTGCTTATACCACTGGTATCAAAGGCTGCTGACTCATGTGAGAAAGTCAGCAGACATCTGATCTTTGTCCATTGCAAGGGTGAAATCAGCAATCAATGAGGCTACAACAGTCTCTGTACCATATCCAACTCATAAGTCCATCTGCAAAGGATCAAGGAAATATGAAGGCTCCGGATTACCTTAAAGTCCTCAGTCCCCTGGTTCGAAAGCTCCCATTAGTAGATGTTCATAGTCCAGAGGCTGGAGCAGGAAAGAGGCAAAATGGAAATGTTTCTAGGCCAGGGCCTTTCAGCTTCTGCCAAGTGCCAAGTGAAGGGAAATCTGTTCTCACTGTGAAAGATAGTGTTTGGAGTCACATGGGCAAATTACATGTCCATCCCACCCACCTGTTAGAACCTTCACAAACAGTCCAGTCAGTGCAGACAGGTGTTTTCCAGGGTCCATTGTGAGCTAAGTGTTCCTTAATGGGCCGTTCAACTTGACTTGTCCCTTCATGTGCTGGCTAAACACCTTGTGGGCGTTACCACGGGAGCAAACATGTAGTACACAGAGCTCATATTCATAACTCAGATACCCAGATTATACATGCATAGAAATAGCATAATCATAAGTACCAGCTATTTCACGTACATGACTATTCCCAAAAGAGATTCTGAAAAATCACACCATGTACCTGAGACCCTCTGTGCCAGCACCTCGCCCCCTTGGGGTTTTGTTACCTGTTACGTAACAATAGAGATGGAGCCAGTGACATGACTCCGTTTAGCCTAAAAGGGCAAGGTTCATTTTTAGCTGTTCAGGGATGACTGCACTTTAAGTCAGTGAGGGCACGCTGGCTGGCACACTTTCAGGTTAATGGGCTTCAGTGTTCCTTTGCAGTTAACTTTTTAATGTTCATAAACCTGGTATGTGCTGAGGTGGTTTACAGCGTAACACAGCTTTTTAGGTTTGCAAATCTGTGAACCTCTGCCTCTGAGATTTTATTATTAATTATTATTATTATTATTATTTTGCTGGTCATAATGTGGGAGGGTCTCCTCTCTGCCCTCTGCTCATGAGGTTATGTATATGTCTTGTAGCACTCTTTTGAACACCAGCTGGAAGGAATTTTTTTTCCAGTAAGTGTGGACTGATTCTTTTCACTTAGAAGGCATGTAATTTTTTCAGGTTCACCCTGATTAACACACCAAACAATTGGGGCTGTTAAATTTTCGTCAATTTCCATAGAAAATTAAGTTCAGCTATATTTTCCAGTACAGTGAGGAAATGGGTGTTTGTGTATACCAACATCAACGTGCTTAACTACTCACTTTCCTCCCACATATGTAGTATTTCAGGCTGTTTATATGGAATATGGGAGATGGGTGAGGAGCCATTTCAGCATATATATGACTTATTAAAAAGACAAATTTTAAGTAGAACTGTATCCTAAACTGCTTTATGGTATTGTACCCAACGTTGCATTTCAATGGGAGATTCAACTTCCTTTATAGGAACAGACTCCTGAAACTCTTACCACAAAAGTGGATCCTAGACTTGCAAATAGTCCATTGTCTTCAATGGGATTGATCAAATGATTAAGGCTTTACAGGATTAGACTCCAAGTTTGTAAATTGTTCTAGGTGAAACTGACAATGCCTGAGCTGTCAGATCAGAAGGAGCTTCATTCGAATAAAGGTGGGCAGATGTGTGATAAGTCTTAGCTCCACTGCTAAGATGAGGAACATATTTTCAGCAAAGTTCCCGGTAGAGTCCTGAGGCAGCTGGTTTAAGGCATGTTAGACTTGTTTCGCTGCAAAGAAGAATTCTGTGTACACTGGGGACAACACATGATACCTGTCAGGCTGCAGAACTGGGCTGACATCAGAATCCAAACATCCTCTGGTCAGTGCAAGCAGAGGCATTCCTCGAATGATTTGGACTTGATGTGATGCAGTATGAATGTCATGGATAATTCAGACCAATGGGGAGAAACAGTCTCAAAAACACCTTCAGTCTCCCCCACCCCTTCCCTCTTGAGGACTCCTGACCAATTTAACAGCACAATACATATGCTAACGAACTTAAACAAAGCCTTACCTCAGAGACTCAGCCCTGCAGGGCTCCCCAGACAGCCACCCCTCAGGTCCATTTGGTTTGCTGGGACATCCCCCCAGGCCCTTCTGCCTGCTGGAGAAGGTTCCCCTGCCCTCTTTTATACGGGGTCTGCTCATTAAGTTCCACCTCTGTGCTCAGGGCAGGGGGCGGGCTAATCCTGGAGGAACGTTATCCCCTATTCCTTCACACAACACTCTCTTCTGCATTTCCTTTTCCCACCTCAGCGGATCCTCAGTCTCGTATCCTGCCCCTCCTGTGACTCTGAGCCAGTAACAGCGACCAGGATACAGGTGTCGTCATGATGCAGGGCCTAGCGGGCGAGAAGGAGCAAGCGTCCTGGAGTGCAAGGGTGTGGGCAGTGATTGGGCGTGGCAGGTTTCTGGATGGCTCTTCCCGATGAGTGGCATGAATGATTTATTATTGCTAGTTACAGTAGTGCCTGGAGCTCTACCAAGCTCAGGTGCTGCACAGAGAGACACACCCTGCCCTGAAGGGCTTAAAACTTAACTAGAGCAGCAGTGGGAGGGGATCCCGAGGCACCGCATGGGGCAGTAACTTGCCCAAGGTCACCCAGCAGATCAGTGGCAAAGCTGGTCTCCTGAGTCCCAGTCCAGTGCCCTACTCACTAGCCAGCAGCCGTGTGGGCTCTTGCGCCAGCGTGGCTGAGGAGGATGTCATGGCGTGTGGCTGGCGCTGCACGTGGCAGGCCGACTGTGCCTTTAGCGACTGCAGGAGCCCTGGGTTAGTAAGGTCAAGTCCTCCCCTCCTGCCTCTTGCTAGACGTACAGCTCGGCTGCTGCTGTGGTGCTGGCGGAAGAGGCCTCTGGTAAGGGCAGAAGCTGCTCACACTGGCCTTGACCGTGCATGGAAATCCCTAGACAAGCTCTAACCCAGCAGCCCCTCGGCAAGGCCCCAGCGTGTGAAAGCAGAGGCCAGGCGTGACCAGTGCAGCGAATCCTTCCCTGCTCATGCACAGGCGTTGCAAGGACACAGACGGAAGATAAGGGTCAATCTTTGCTTTGGTCTGTCTCCAAGCCCAGGCAGCCAGTGTCTGAGTGTCAGAGTGTCAGACACCCACTGCTTGGTTCAACTGCGTGTTCCTTCTGCTACCGCCACAGGACAACTGAGCTGCCCCATGGCAGACAGCGGCAGCAATCACCCGTCTAACCAGCTCCAGGGGTGGCGGCAGGATCGCCCATCACCAGAGCTCCCATGCGTCCTACCAACGGCAGGTCGCCTGTGCCCCGCTGCCTATTTATTTCTGATTACAGAGCACCATAGCTGCTCAGGGGTCTTTACGACAGAGTCAGACACATCCCCTGCCCTGAAGATTTTATAGTCTCCGTGAAAATGGGAACAGCAGGAGCGGATAATAGCGCAGCAAGGCTGGGGGGGGGGGCGGGGAGGGCTGGGCAGTGGGATTATTGTGCAGTTATTTGGGAGGCTAATTCACCTGTCAAGAGAATAACAAAGGTGGGGGTTCTTTGTTGCACAAGTGTTTTAAATTATTTCAGCTGTGTGTGTGTGTGTGTGTGTGTGTGTGTGTGCGCAGTTCCCTTGGTTTGCCTGTGATGAATAGATTATTGCTCAAGCCACATTTGAACTCAAATGGATAAATCTCCAAAACCCATGGCCTGAAAACCGGGTGATCCAAACAGAATTCTCCTGGAGGAGGAAGTGTGTTCTGAGGGTCAGGCAGAGACTTGGGAGACTTGACTTCTGTCACAGGCTCCCCGGTGACCCTGGCAAATCACCGAATCGTCCTCTGCCTCAGTTTCCCTTTTGTAAAATGGAAGTGATAGAGCCGATGTGCTGGCAATGAATGCCCGTAAAGAAATGCTTCTGGGCCCCATTTATGCCTTGCTACCATAAGTGAGGTGCACGCATGAGATGGAATGTTCTCCCTAATTGAAATTAGGGAACTACAAAAGGTTTCTAAGGCCACGCCCTGCAGTGGGATCCTATGTTGCCTCTCACCATTCTGGAGACACACACAATCTCATATGCAAAGAGAATCTTATTTCCTTAGCTTCTGTCCTCAGATCTGGAGGAGCCTAGGCCCGTGAGGGTGGGAAGATCCCCTCTGACTTACAGCAGGATCTGGAGATCTTGTCCCAGAGCCTGAAGCTGTGCCTACGAACAGACTCAGGAGGGAAGAAAGACAGCACAGGAGGGAACGCTTCACAACCACTGCAGAACGAAGGACTGGAAAATAGTGGCCTTCACAGAGCATGATGCCAGGAGGAGCCAGAAGATCAAATGTACACGGTAAATCTGGAGGTGGAGAATCAGGCCCGCTCCTGCAGGGCCCCAGCCGCGGTGTTTTCTCCAGACCCAAAGAGCAGCCATGTGCTTTCAGCCTGAATGACAGTTGTCACTGATAGGAACGTCGCCCTGAGATGGAGAGCGCAGTGTGTACACCTCCTCTACCGTGCTGCATTAACTCTGCCTCCCTCCATGGCAGGGAGGCGGAGCCCTACGACCCATAACAGATCAATGCAGTGAAAACAAAATCAGGCCAGTTACATGCGCTGCCATTAATGCTTTCACGGGCCCCAGCTTAGCCACTCTCCCAGGCAGGGCCTTGCTAAGGCACCAGGGCCTGTCACTGCTCTTCACTCCCACCCCTACGTCAGTCACCTCCGGTGACTCTACTTCCTTCTATCTTCTCCACCCGCCTCCAGTTACCCCCGTCCAGTGCTGAGCTGTGTCCTTGTGCCTGGCTAATGAACGTGCATGTTCCAAAAGGAAGGTTTGATGCTCTCTCTCATCCTTGTGCTGCTGCTCTCGGCCCAACGGGCCACTAGAACAGTAGAGCGAGGCGGCTCGGCACTGCAGCGGCTGTATTCTGAGACTGACAAGACTCTAAAATAAGTGGGGAGAGCTGAACATTTCTCAGGTGAGCAATCCGCCACCAGCGCCTTTCATTCAGCTGCTGCTGCAAAAGGCAGAACAAAGCCATTCAGCCCATACTCACTATGTATGGACTGAGACAATGGCCCGCCAATCAAATGACCTGAGATTCATTAGCTACCCCCTCCGGCCTATAAAAATAACCTACAGCCCAATGACACAGACTCTCCGCTGCATGAAGCGTGTCTGACTCTCCGGAGCAATGATGGGAGAGATGTGCCCGGGGCAACCCGGAGTGCAGTGACTCGGTTTCCCCGGCTGCAAACGGGGGATAACGAGATGCGCGGCTCCCTCCCTAATAAAGTGCTTAGGAAGCCGTTGGGAATTCTTGCTGTGGTTGCAGCTCCTGTCCATGCAGGGCCATGTCAGGCGATGGGCCGCGAGTCACACTGGGCCCCCGGGGAGCAGCCCCCGGGCTCGCACACATGCTGTGCAACGTGCTCCAGTCTCCTTGGAGACGGCCCTAATGTCATTGACTTTGTGCCTCAGTAGACTGCGCCCCTCCCCCTCGCCTCACCTTCCTCCCCCGCTTGCCTCCAAGTGAGGTCCTTGAAATGTTGTCTCTTCCCATCAGAGTCTGCCTTAATTACCCAGGGCAGCCGGGGGGGCAGGGCCCCAGGGACCCCATCCACGTCTGGGGATTTGGAGGGAGGAAACCATCCCACCCTTCCCATCAAAGGACAAAGGGCTCCTGAAATGTACTGGCCTTGTGGCCAGCGCCCAGGTGGCTGCCATGAACGTCTGGGCTCTGACATTAGCCCCGGCTAGGGTGACCAGATGTCCCGATTTTATAGAGACAGTCCCGATATTTGGGGCTTTGTCTTATATAAGCGCCTATTACCCCCCACCCCCGTCCCGATTTTTCACACTTGCTGTCTGGTCACCCTAGCCCCGGCCTGCAGTGTCTGTGAGCGTCAGATCAGGGAAGGTGCTCCATGCTCAGGGCCGCCCGCTGCACCGTGGCACTGGTGCCTGTTATCTCATGGGCTGTGTCAGAGGTGACGCGGGTGGTGCAGAGTTTGATTGTGTGTAGCCAGGGCCCCAGCCCAAGGCCAGGTCTCCTGTCCACGGGGAGGGCAGCTCACCATTGGGGTGGGGCGTGGGAAAGAGCCAAGCGCACCTGTGAGTGGTCAGCTGAGCCCCGGCTGGGCTGAAGAGAGGGCACCTGGGCCCCGGCCGGGAGGAGACGGGGTCAGCCCAGGAGACTGGCAGGTGAGACAGAGACCGGCCTGAGAGGAGCAGCAAGAGGGAAGAGCTGCCGAGAGCTGCCAGGGAGAGCTGGGTTCAGATGGGCGGGCACAGAACCGCTGCGGAGAACTGCCCCAAGCTGGGGCCCTGCTGAGGGGACGGCCTGGGCAGTTGCCCCTCAGCAAAAGGGAAGATCCAGGTTGGCTTGGCTTCCAGCGGAAGCCAAGGCTGGGTGCAAGGGGATGGGCGTGTCCTGGCCAGGGGTGGGACTCCCAGGCAGGGGAAGCTGTCTTGTGGGGTACCTGCCCTGGGGGCAGGGTGGAGTCAGGAGACTGGCCACTGTCCGGCAGGGGGGCCTGGATGGGGCCCAAGGAACTGGGACCGCAGCGCGGCTGTGAACACTGGGGAGCGGGAGGCGCTGGCCCTGAAGCGGGGAAGGGGTTGTACCTTTATACGGTTCCTGTGAGTTTGTCGAGAATGGTTTTACTGCCCGGGTTTGGGGGAATTCCTGCACTGGTGCATGTGAACAGATTATACCCCGAGGTGGGCTTTGTATCTGGCACTGCAGACAGCCTGGCTGGCTGCGCTGGGCCTCGTGGGTCCCTCCAGAGCACCGGGAGTGTGAGCGGCAGGGGGCGGGGAGAGAGACGTGTACCAGGCCATGGGTGACCCTGCCCCAGCCGCGCCCTCGGCATCCCGTGGCGTTTGGAGAGCCCAGGCGGTGCCGTTGGGAGGGGGCAGCCGGGGGCAGCCTGTGACGCTCAGTGTAGAAGGAGCACAAGCAAGCTCGGCTGTTCCCGTGACCCGGCGGCCCAGCTTCTCCTCAGGCAGCAGCTCCCACCCCAAACACCCACAGCTTGTCAGAGCAGCAGCTGGGCATAACCTCCCTGGGCATCCCCCCACCTTGGGGCGCCCTGGGCATTGCCCCCAGGCCGTCTGTGTGTCGCGCTCACACCGGGCAGCCACCCCCTGCCCCTCCAGGTCAGTCCCTCACCGCAGCTGGGCGGGGCCGTGTCCCTGCCTGGAGAATCACTGCAGGTCTCACCATGGGGGCCAGGGGAATGGACAGCAAGGGCTGGGGGGGGGAGATGCCAGCCCTTGTTCTCAGTCCCCACGGGCAGAGAGGAGCCTCTCCTCCCCCCAGGCGTTCCCCGAGATCCAGCGGCTGGGCTCAGCACTGCCTAGCTCCGTGCCCAGATGATGCAGCTTCATCGTGCCCAAGCCAGTGCCACCCCAGTCCTGCCTGAGGCTGGGTGGGTGCCCCTGCGACAGACGGAGGGGCTGTTGCCATGCACCTGGGGGTGGAACAGCTGCTGATTTCAGTGGCGTTACCCGAGTGAGAGCAGAACTGGGCCCTTCACAGGGAAGTTCTGGCCTAGCCACCTGCTGTTTGGGTTTGGCCCTTTGTTAATTGCTGCCTGGCTCTCATGGGCTTGCTGGGATGGAGGCTTGGTTTTACGGGCCCATTGCTGGAGGCGCTGGGGTTCTTACTAGGAAGTGCTCTCAGCAGGGAGATGCAGGCCCTTGGGGTGGCTAGTGCCACGTGCCACAGACGCTCTTCCCTTCTGGTGCACCGGTACTAATCCTGGCCAAGGAGTTAGTGACCAACAGCTGTCCCCTTCTGTGGGCAGCGGGTGATCTCAGCTCTCAGTGCACTTGGCCTGAACTGCCCCCTTGTTGGCCATGTCAGCAGGGAACAGCAAGACCTGAGTGCAGGAGCCCATGTGTTTCTTGCTGGAGTTAATGCCCTCCCATCAGGGCATCTACGCCGAACCCTGCGCTTTGCAGGTAGCTATAGGAGAAACTGGAGTCAAAGTGCAGCGTGGCTGAGTGGCTAGAGCTCTGCACTAGGATTTGGGAGAGCTGGCTTTGGTTCCTGGCTCTGCTGGTGCCTCAGTTTCCCCATGTGTAAAATGATAAGGCTACTCCCCCCCCCCTTGTGAAGTACTTTGAGATCTGCTGATGAAGAGTGTTAGCCATGGGCTGGGTGTTGTTATCATCCCCCTGTCTAATGTGCGGATCCTGTGGTGTAGGCAGCGAGGGCTCTACCATGCCTTTGCTTTCTGTGTCCTGCACCCGGCCGCTGCTGAGAACTGAGCCAGCAGCCATCCGTTCTCAGCGCTGCTGCGGCCTGTTCAAGAGGAGACGCACACACTGCGCTCTCAGACGCACTGGCCGGCATGTAGGAACCATTCTGGTGGCTCCAGAGCCCAGTGGGAAAACTCCAGTTCTGTGACTGGGGAGTCGGATCAGGACCTCTGATCTGGATTGGCAGCCAGTAGGGTCAGCAGCCCCAACTTGCAGTCCACACACGGGTCATTTCCTTGCATTATCACTCTTCACAAGAGGGTGGTATTAAAAATCCTGATGCCCCCTGCGCCGGGTCCTACTCCCCCATTCTTGTGTGGCATTGGACTGTTCCGCTGCCTTGGGAGAACGTGTCCCTTTAAACTGGATGTTTTAAAGGCTGGTGGCGGTGCTGGATTCCCAGCCCTGAAGCCGGGTTTGCACTGGACAGAGGTGGAGGCTGCCCGAAGGGCTAGTGGGGCAGGGTGAACAATGGTCTAGTGAGAAACAATTCACTGACATCTTCCTGGGTGTGTTGTGACATTCTGTACCTTGGGGGAGCGTCCTGGAACTCCCGTATTCCTCATCTGTATATAAGCGTGGGCGAACATACAAAGCACGGCTTGTAAGGTAGCAGGGGAAAGGTTACGATCTGCCGGAGACATTTCTCTAGCCATAGATGTGTATCATTCGTGCCTGTGAAGTTAGGAGAATTGTGCTTCATCCAGATGCTACCGAATAGGGTTGAGAGTTTAGACTCTGTGCTTATATTTTATTTTATTTTGTTAACCACTCTGACTTTTTGCCTGTCACTTAATATCAATTAAAATCTTCCTTTTACAGTCAATACGTTGGTTGAATTGTTTATCTTTACCAGGGAGTTTGTATGAAGTGTGTGGCAAATCTGCTCAGGGTACAAAGGCTGGTGTATATCCACTTTCCATTGCTGAAATGGGGAACCAATTAATACATTTGCACTGCTTGTCTTGAGCAGGGCAAGATGATACATTCCTTGGGGTACAGTGCGGGGAGCTGGGGGGGATTTGGCTCTGATGCCTTTTTCTGGGTGATTCACGAGCGGCTCTGGGAGCATTCATGCAATCTAGCTGGGTGTGGGGCTCCACATGTGGTCGTGCTGAGTGATCATGTGCCTGGAGGGGTTTGCTGCTGGTCCCTAGCAAGGCATTGTGAGAGACAGCCCAGGCTGGGGAGAGTTCAGGGGGCACAGAGATCCCACAGTCCCAGGCTGCACCCCGGGGGGATCCCGTCATGTGTATTTTTCTGCATTTTTATTGATAGACACCAGGACCCCTGCTCCTTTGGGGTAGCTCCCCTGCTCCCATGTGGGGTTCCCCCACTGGCACCTTTGCACTCTCCTCTGGACCCCCCCCCACAAGGAAACGACAGAGAATGATTTGGTTTGTGCAGCGCGTTCTAAACGGTGAAGTGCTGGTGTTTGCACTGAGTCCTTGGAAGATGCAGGGGGCAGCCTGGCTGCATGGGGGGCTGGCAGGAGGGTGACCCAAAATGGACAGGTTTGGGGGGGGGGTGTCAGACCAAACAAAATGTTTCATTTATTTTATGAACCTTTTAAAAGGTTTTTAATTTTTTGTAATAACATTGAAGGAAATTTCATCTAAAAATCATGTTGACGTGGGGGGAAATGTAATGTTTTTGGCAATCTTTGCCGAGGGTTCAGGGCTTTTCCCCTGACTGATTCGGCAAGTTCACCGTGAATTAGCCAATCGGTTCGGTTGACCTGAAGCTGCATTTTTCAGAGGGGAAAAATGTTTCAGATGAAAAACATTTCCCCTGACCCTACCCACAACTTCATCATATACCCCCCCCTTTCCCCCCCCGGGTCCTACCCCCAGGCAGTGAGCCAGGCACTGGGCTGGACTAATGCCAATGTCACAGTTAGCTGGCCAGCAGGTTTAGTTTGGGTTTTTTAAATTGAGCTTTTAGCCCTTTCCTGCTTCGAAATAGCCGGCGACGGGGTTAGCTTGGCCGTCCCTGGGGGTATGCTGTGTGCAGGGCCGGCTTTAGGCCAATTCCACCAATTCCCCCGAATCGGGCCCCACGCCTAAGAGGGCCCTGCGCCCAGTGGCAGGGCCGCCGGGGATGGGGACAAGTGGCCGAGAATCCCTTCCCTGGCTAGAGGCTCCTTTTTAATTTTTACTCACCCGGCAGCGCTCCGGGTCTTCGGCGGCACTTCAGCGGCGGGTCCTTCACTCGCTCTGGGTCTTCGGCAGCACTTCAGCAGCAGGTCCTTCAGTGCCACCAAAGACCCGGAGCAAGTGAAGGACAAACTGCTGAAGACTACGAGTGGCGCCCGGTGAGAACAAGCCCCACATGTTTTTTTACGTGTTTTTTTTTTTCAGTCATCCCTGCCGGGGCCTCCTCAAAACTGTTCGAATTGGGCCCCGCACTTCCTAAAGCCGGCTCTGGCCGTGTGTGCGTGGAATCTCTCCCAAAACAGCTTCTCCAAAACGTTCCGAGGCAGTGAGTGCAGCAGCTGGTGGCAAACACCAGAGGTTTTAAATCCTTCAGTCGTGAGCTCCTGGGGGCTGAGGCCGCATTGTGTGTATGTACAGCACCTTGCACCACGGCCTGATCCTAGACACCCCCACCCAATGCTAATAATAAACCTCGTCTTTCCCTCCCTCGTTTACACTAGCTCCCCAGTCGCCCGCGAGGCTGCCTGGCCAGACAGGTTCTGAATTTCCAGTATAAAACCCAAGCAGAGCCCCCCCCCCCCCCCCCCCTCCCAGCAGCAGAAAATGGCCAAGCCCCCTTGCTTTCTTTTACTTTGCAGGGCACTTCACGATCTCCCAGCCGAGGTCTGCTGTGCTCTGGGGCCTTCCCATTCCCTGGGGCCCTGGCCACACGCAGCTCTTTGCAGAGCGGTTCCTTGCCCAGCTGGGACAGCTTAGGGGGCAGGCGAGCAGAGCCCTGGGATGGCAGGCAGGAGTGGGAGCCCTGTCCCAGCGTAGGATGCCAGTGGGAAGTGGTAGGAGAGATGATTGCAGCAGGGAGCAGGTGACAGGCTGAGGAGGGCCCCTGGCTTTTGCTTCCACCACTCCCCATTTTTCTCCTCCTTTTGCCTCACGCCAAGGCGGGTGGCTCCCAGCCGCTCACCCGGGCCAGCCCCGCAGCTAGAGACAGGACATGCGCAGCAGGAGGGACAGACGGCTTTATTAGAACAGCCCCAGCTCTCAAACAGCGGGAAGAGTTCGTGTCGCCTAGACAGCGCCCCCGGCCGGAGCGCATGCTACACAGGGCGAAGGAACAGGCCTGAACCAAAAAGCCTCTAGGCCTAGGGGAGGTCAGAGCCCTGCTCTGCTAGGTTAGCGGGTCGGTACCGGAGCTAGCCAGCTTCGTTAGCGCTGAGCCGTGGTGGGACTGACTGGCACAGTGAAGGGGCGTGGGGCCGAGAGTGTGGCCACGCTGCACCTGCCTGCCCAGGGAAGGCTGCCCCTTGCAGCCGAGCTGCAGCGGGAGGCGGGATGGCCCTGGCTAGTGACTGGACACCGAGGCCTAGACCCGGCAGCCACATCTGCCTTCTTTGCAGGGCACGTCTCGGCTGTGATTCCTGGGGCCCCGCCCCGCACCCCACAGCCCTGGCAGAGCACTGCCAGCTCTAGGCGGGACAGGCACCCTCTTGCTCTGTGCCACTCAGCTCCCCAGTCCGCTCCCGCCAGCGACTCCCGTCTCAGGGCCGCAGCGCTATGGACTGGGGGTTACCACCGGGGGGTGCCCTGCTCCCTCTGGCCCAGCCGGGGGAAGCGAGGGGCTCCCTGCACTGACGTGCCATCACGCCCCGGAGGAAGGGGGTGGGGACACGAAGCAGCTGCCCTTGCCCCAGCGGCCACGTGTGAGAGAGGGGCTATTTTACAGGCGCTCGGGGCTGTTCCGTGGACAAGGGGCTGGGATGCACCCCAGAGACCCCCACCTGGCTCGACCGCGATGGCTCTGGTGGAGTCAGGGTCCCTGAAGCAGCTGTGCGGGTTGATCTGGCCCCCCCACGTCACCGCTGGAAGGGCAGCCCGGGAAGCGCTCTCTCCCTGAGCGCTCGGCAGGTCCTGGTGCCACCTCCGGCGCCCGGCCCTCAGAGAGGGGTGTCAGCGTGGCTGGGATGGGCTGAGCGCCCGGGGAGCTGGAGAGGACCCGGCAGAACAGGGGCAACGGATTCTTTCTCTCAAGCTGCGTGCGGGCTGGAGGCGACGCCGCACCCACCACCCAGCAGCTGGAAGCTGTGCGGGCTCAGGGCTCCGGCTGCCACAGGGAGATGTGTTCCTGAGCTGCAAAGGATCACAGCCAGCGTTAGTGCTACCTCGCCAGGGTCGGGCCCGCAGCCCACGGCCAGCCAGCCGGGCCCCATAACAACAGAACCCCCAGATCCACCCCAGCACGTCATGGGAGCCCTAACTCCATGAGCTAACAGCAATAGTAGGCTGTTATCCTTTATGTGCACTAGCCCCTAGAGGAGGCACAATGCACACATTACCCCAGATCGGGGGGGTCTCAAACTTCATTGCCCCATGACCCCCTTCTGACAACAAAAATTACTACATGACCCCAGGAGGGGGGACCGAAGCCTGAGCCTGCCTGAGCCCCGCTGCATCGCCTGGGGCGGCCAAAGCCAAAGCCCCAGGAGGTGGGGGGAAAAGCCGAAGCTCAAGGGCTTCAGACCCAGGCGGGGGACCTATAACCTGAGCCCAGCCGCCCAGGGCTGGGGCCCTCAGGCTTCTGTCCCGGGTAGTGGGGCTCAGGCTTCGGCCCCAGGCCCCAGCAAGTCTAAGCCAGCCCTGGCAACCCCATTAAAATGGGGTCCTGACCCACAGTTTGAGAACCGCTGCCCTAGATAAAATGGTAATTGGGCACTATGTAGCTAGCGCACCCAGACTGGGTAATGGGGACAGACCAGGCAGGTGTGTGCCAGCCGGCACCCAGCCACGCTCGCCCTCCTGCGAACCAGCCTAGACCTGGGCAACGTGCATCAGTTCCCGTGGCACAGTTCAGATCCAGGAAAGGGCTGTTTTAAAACTTTGAAATGAATTGTTGGTGACTGCGGTGCTGGGCAGCGATCCAGGGGCCTGTTAACCAGACTGGGCACAGGAAGGGCAGCAGCCGTGCAAACTACTTCCATGCTGCCCGGCCACCATGCCTCTTGTAGGGACCAACTCTACGGGTAAGAGGTGGCTCATTCTCTGCCAAGACCACTAACGAGAGTACTGCCCTGGGTTACCCAGGCCTGGAATAGCTGGGGACTACAGGTCAGGGATGAGGGACATCAGCAGATCTGTGGGGGCTGGGAGCCCAGGACAGGGCCTGCATGTTGGGATGGGGGGCATCGGCAGAGCTGTGAATGGGGAGCCCAAGGCTGGCATTTCAGGCGGAAGGGCATCGGCAGAGCCATATGTGTAGGGAGCCCAGCAGGGGCTGTATGCGAGGGCCGAGGGGCATTGGCAGAGCTGTCTGGGATGCTGCAGTTCAGGGCTAAGGGGCGCTAGCACAGCGCACAGGCCTGCCACCCAAGCACTAGCCAGCAGCTGGCTCAATGCCTGCATGCCCCTCCCCACGCAGAGCGGGTTACGGGCGAGGGAGAGGAGAGAAGCTGGGCCACTCACCAAACTGGCAGATGTAGCGGTTTCGCGTCTTGCAGCGCTGGTCATTCCAGTTGAAGGCGGCTGATGCCTGGAGCTCAACACAGTTCCCAAACCTGAGACACAGAGCAGAGGACGTCGGTCCAAGGCCCAGAACGGGAGCACGGGGTGCAGGAATCCCAGAGCAGAGAGGACAGCGGTCCCATGCCCGGGAGGGGAGCAGGGGTGCAGGAGACCCAGAGCAGAGAGGGAAGCGTTCCCAGCCCCGGGAGGGGAATAGTGGGGGCAGGAGTCCCAGAGCAGAGGAGAGCTGTCCCAGGCCCGGAGGGGAGCAGGGGGTGCAGGAGTCCCAGAGCAGAGGAGAGCTGTCCCATGCCCGGGAGGGGAGCAGGGGATGCAGGAGTCCCAGAGCAGAGAGAACAGCTGTCCCAACCCTGGGAGGGGAATAGTGGGGGCAGGAGTCCCAGAGCAGAGGAGAGCAGTCCCAGGCCCGGAGGGGACTATGGGAGCACGTGGTGCAGGAGTCCCCGAGCACAGAGAGTGGTTCCTGTCCCAGAACAGGAGGAGGGGGTGCAGGAGTCCCAGAGCAGAGGAGAGCTGTCCCAAGACAGGAGGGGAGCAGGGGGTGCAGGAACCTAGGGCAGAGAGAAGCGCGATCCCATGCCCAGGAGGAGAGCACGGGGTGCAGGATCTGGGGGCAGGGACCAGCTCTTTGTTCTGTGTTCGTACACTGCTTGGCACACTGGGGGCTTGGGCCATGACTGGCGTTTCTAGGTTCTCCTGCACTACAGCGAATAAATATTGACAGGTGCCGCCGGCGGGCTCGGTGCCATCGGGCCTTGGACCAAGCAGGAGTAGCAGCAGCCCCTGCCCTGGTCACTTACCGCTGGCTGTCTGGCTGGCCGAACGCGAAGCTGGTGAAGGAGTGCTGGGCGCCGGTGTCCCAGCGGAACAAATCCTTGGATGTTTTATAGGTCAAACCTAAACGAGAGAGCACAGGGGACGTCCTGGGGCTCCAGTCCACAGGGGCACAGCGGCAGCTGCGCACCACCACAGCGCTGGGCCTGAGTCTCATCACACAAGTCCCCATTGGCTGCATCTCCGCCGAGGAGCAGGGCTGGCTGTCCATGTGAGTGAGCAGCCCCAGCAGCACAGCGACCGCAGGGCCATGAACCGCGAGGGATCTGTGCCCCTGCGGCTGAGCTGTGTGTCACGAGCCCCACGCTGCTAGCAGCGATTCTCCATTAGCTCAGGGGACTTTGTTCTGTCCCTGCTGCCATCAGGAAGTTAAGATTGTATCACACTCCCAGCTCTGAACTTGCCTGCACTGCGAAGCCGCACGTGGGCTCTGCCGACTCAAACAGCCGGGGCTGCACGCTCAATGCCTCTAGCAAGCCAAACACCTTGCTGTGCGTGGCAGCCTCTGGGCTAGTTCCAATGCCCTGTGCCCGGCCCCTAGAGAGACGGGGCCCATCCCCCCTCCCCACCTCGAGCTCCCTCACACTCAGAGGGCATTGCATTGCGAATACCCCACAGGCCAGCCCCGGGGCCAGCCCCCACGGAGGGCACAGTGTGGCAGCTGTAGCTGGGTGCGGGTTCCCAGCCTCTCACCCGAGCCAAACTCCTGCAGCTGTCCCTGCTGCTCACACACCCTTTCCAATCCCCCCCGCTGAGCCACCATCTCCCAAGGCTGCCAGTGGGTAACTTCGACCCAGTCCCAACAGCGAGGCAGCATGGTTTGGCCCAGTGACTCCAGGCTGAGGTGTCAAGATATCCTGAGTTCTAATCCCGACTCCCAGGGTGACCCCTGGCAAGTCATGGCCCCGCTGTGCCTTGGTTTCCCCAGTTGTGAAACACAGATACCTCCCTCCTGGGGGGCTGGGGAGGGTTAATGCTAAGTATTATCAGACAGCAGCACTTCCATCAGCAGCCTGAGGGAGAACATCACCCCATGAGCAACTCTGCCCCTCAGAAACAACCGCAACCGAGTTCATTCATTAGCTCCTGTCTGCAGAGCACTTTGAAGACGACAAGCTCTGTGGAGATGCCAGGACTGTGATCACTTAGGGCATGTGATCCGGAAAGCGGGGCTGGATTTTACTGTACCTAGGTGCTGCCCTACAATCGCAGCGAGGACTTTTCAAAGTTGGAAAGACGGGACTCCAGCCTTTGCACACAGCACAGAGCTCTGCACCCGCCTCGGGATCCCGCCAGGGTGACCTTGCACTCTCTGCCGGCAGCGCTAGGACAGACTGCATTGTCCTCCCTCCGGGCTGGGACCCAGCCTGCAAGGTCTCTGGGGCCGCGATCACCTCCTCCTTGCCTCTGGAAAGTCCTGTCCCAGCCCTGGGGCTCCAGCTGTCGTTCCGCAGCAAAAACTGCAGCCACTCACCAATCCAGAAGTTCCGGGTCTCAAAATCCGGCTCTGTCACCTCATTGGTGGGTTCCAAACGCCCCAGGTAAAAGGCCAGAATGTCCTGCACTTTCTGATTTGTGATCTGGGCCAGCCTGGCTCCTTTCTCCTGCAGGGGATCAGACCCAGACAGCCCAAATCACGAAATCCGTCCAGCCGGCTCCACAGGCTAACCCTGCCCTTCAGCCCCAGTTTAGATCCTGCAACCCAGACGGGCCAGTCCCCATATGTGCACTTTCCCCATCCCCATCAAGCTGTATCCCAAATCCATTCCAGGCAGGCAGAGGAGTCCATTTCCCCAGCGTCTTCTCTTCCACAGGGAACGAAGGGCCTGAAAGCTCCCAGCAGCACTGAGTCTGCTGCGCAGCGTGAACACGTGTGGCCCAGGGGAGCCCAGAGGCTCGCTTGCTTTGTTCTCATGGAACGGACACTCGATAGAGCGACTTGCTCTCCCAGCTGATCGTCACCCCTGTGGGCAGATTAACTCCCAGGGCTCCGAGCCGGCGCTCTGTCTATCGCCTGCCCCAGGTGCACACGAATCGCTCGCGGCACTGGCCTCAGGGATCAAAGCCAAGATCCTGCCTGCAAATGGAGAGAAATTTCCAGCCACAGACGAGGAGCTGGCCTGAGCTGTTCGCTCCCAAACCCCTGCCATGGAAGAGGGCTCAGGCTGCGACACGTGGCAGCCAAACCGGACTGGCCGCTCCCCCTGGGGCGACTCGGGAGTGAAATCGATGGAATGGCCCGCGGGGGCGAGAGCCTGAGGGGCGGGGGAAGGGCTGGCATGATGCGTCTCGCTGTGGGCTGCACCCGGACGCCCCCGCAGATCTCCCTTCCTGCGGCCCGTCCCCTCGGCTCGCCAGGGTCAATGGTCAGGTGGGACATGCCGCCGCAGGCCAGGGTGGCTCGTGACACCCAGCCCCGCTCCCGGGGCGTGCTGTCCCCCACAGGAAGCCATTAACAAGCCGGCTCGAGGGGGGCTCTTTTAGTTACACTGCAGAGGCTGTTTGAGCCAGAGGCTCCAGGTCCAAGCCCTTCTGCCAGGACCACGGGACTAGCACCGGGGTGTACAGAACGTGGGCCGGCTGCCACTCCCACACCACCGCCAGGCCAGCCAGAGCCCAGCCCCGGAGCACTGCCGAGAGTAGGCGCCGCAGGTGACAGCACCCTGCAGCCTCTGATTGGCCCATGCTCCCTATGTAACCGGGGAGGGTGCCTAGCAGGCTGTCTGGCCCGCTGTGACTCCAGACCCCATCCTGCTGCCTGTTCTCCAGTCTCCGACCCAGCTTCGCTCTGACCCTCGCTCGATTCCTCCCATCCCTGCTCGCTGACTAGCGCCCCGTGGCTGGCCTTAGCGTGTGGACACAGCCCGGCCGTGACCAGCAGGCCACGCTGCCTGCACCCTGGTCTCTTTCATCCGCCCAGGGGCATCGTGTAACATTTGCTCACAATTCGCAATTCGGAAACCACCACAGTTTGTATCGTGCCCACCACGTGCTCAGCCCCTGCCATGCAGTGGTTTGAGGAGCCACTGGAGACCGCCTGAGGTCCCGAGTGAATCCAGATCCCTGCGTTCCTTATAAAACGTGGGGCCTTGGGGACTGAAGAGACCGCAGGGCTGGTGGGAAAGAGCGAAGCCCCCTCCCCAGAGCATGTTAGCACAAGCCTGGATTTCATTCCCCTGTCCCCGGACTGAAATATTATCCAATGTGGTTTCCTAAGCAACGCACTAGCTCTGTCTGCATGAGTGAGTGAGGCTGCCCTCTACTGGACGCACCACAGAAAAGGTAAGAGACCTACTACTCCTAGCAGCTCAGGAGTTCTCCTTTAGGTCAAGCCGTTGTGGCCTGTGTTTTGGGACTGGAAGGAGTAGGGTCTAGCCCTGGTTTCTGGCTCTCTCTATGAACTGGGTCTGTTGCCTGCAGCACAAGGGCTGATGGGGGTTACCTGGCATTTTATTTTGGCTCCATAGTACGTGTCTGCCTCAGAGGAAACCATGAAGCAGTCCCCGTCTATCCTCAGGTCGCAGGTGTGCAAAGGGAACTGAACCTTCGCTGTGAGAGGAAAGAGAGGGAAGGATCAGTCCCTGCTTTAACCCCAGGGACTCTGCCTGCTGGAGAGAAAGTCCGTCACTCAGCAGCCAGGCTCTTACCCGTAACTAGGGCTGCCAACCCTCCAGGACTGGCCTGCAGCCTCCAGGAATTACAGATTAATCTTTAATGAAAGATTCTGTCATGTGATGAAACCTCCAGGAACATGTAACCCGCCCTGTAACTCTCCTCAGCCCAGCAAGCCGGGCGTGTAGGACATGGAGCCGGAAGGACTGGGATCATGCACCGCTCTGGTCTCCCCACAGGGCGTCACTCTTACACCAGGCATTACTCCGGCCCAGCAGCCTTTGCATCAGGCAGGTCAGCAACTCTTAGAGGAGCCCGCACTGGTAGTCAGACGTTTGGGGGAAGTTTGTTCAGCCCCATAAGTGTGGCACCATTCAGCCCCTCCCCTTGGGCAACCAGGGGGTTCATTTAACAGCAGCACGTATCCCCTGGACTATTTTGTTCAGCTCTGACCCGGCCAGCGATGGGCCAACTAGGCTGAGCAGGTCCAGCCACTGCTGGGGAGCATCACATCTGCAACTTGGTCTCATTTCTAGCCAGCAGCTGGGACCGGGAGGGAGGCAGGAGGCGAGACTGAGCAGCCGTCTCCAGAACAGGGAGGGACGGGCAGAAGAGCAACAAATTACAACCAACCAGCCGCCTTGCAGCACAGCAGGGGGCGCCCCCTCCCCTGGAGTAATTTACACCTTTGCAAAGTGAGGGGCGAACCAGGCACCCCCGCCCCCGAGGGCATTTAACACTCACCCAGGCAGCCATGCAAACTGCGACACAAGGTGCTGGCCCAAGCCCGGCAGTGCGCTGATGCCAACCAGACAAGAGCAGCCGGCAACAAGGCCCCCATCCCTGCAGTAATTCTGTGCCCACCTGGCCACGCACTGGAGAGCACACGGCGCAATCCTGGGCTACTCCCCAACCAGGCCTGCCCCATTCTCGGGTCTGCTCTCCGCGTAGCCCTAGCCCCTTAGGGAACCCATTGGACCCCCTCTGCCTGGGCCAGGGGGACGTCTGCCGGGATCCACGTCTGGCCCTGGCCGCTCTTGGGGCGGGGGCTGATTATAAACAGCTGCTGAAAATGGGTTTGAATTCGGGGGCAAAGCCGTGGCTACAGCTGTACGTACCCGATGCTGACTATGGGCAGGCCCCCCACACCCTGCCAGGCCCGGACTCTGCCCGATACGGTGCAGTGGATTGGGGTGCCACTTGCTCAGCCTGGGATAGAAGAAATCTAAAGAACCGCACAGGGGCACACCTGAGGCCACGACCCAGCTGCCTGGAGTCCTGGGCCCCCGGGGAGCTCGGGGCCCCCAGCAAAGGGGCCGAGTGCTGAAAGCAGTGCAGCCCCCCTTAGTGACCAGCTTGTGAACCAGGGTCAGCAGCCAGCTTGGAGGCCCCATGAGCCGCCGGGGCCCAGCCTGGAATGGCCTCTGGGCACAGCCTGGGAGGGGAGGAGCCGAGCTGGCTCCCTGTGCCCGTTGGCAGGGAGTGTGAGGGCTGCACCGGGCTGGGACCGCAGCTGTCCCTTTCCGGAGGACGTAGGGGGAACCGCCCCCCCCCCCCCCCCCCCCCCCCCCCCCCCCCCGCAGCAGCTGGGGCCCACGTGACGGAGCCGGACTCACTGCCGCACTCCGCTCCGCCGTAGCCGATGTCGCAGAGGCAGGAACATTCCTCCTCCCGGAACCGCCCGTGGAGACACTGGATGCTGCACTTCACTGCAAGAAAAACGGGCAGTTAGTCTGCACCCCGGCCTGGCGCTGGCTCCCCCCCCAGCCTCCTGTTCCCTCCTGGCAGCGTCCCAGTGGAGCCGGCACAAGCTCGTAAACACCTCGGCAAGCACCACAGACACAACTGCAGGCTCTGCTATGCACACGGGGGCATGATAGTGACACCGCAGGGGACACACACCCTGCATGGGTCACGCAGGTCTGCACACACACACACACACACACACAC
>NC_048299.1:282798031-282812402 GCF_013100865.1 Trachemys scripta elegans | reverse complement strand
CCCTAACCACTAACCCCTAACCCCAAACCTAACCCTAATCCTAACCCTAACCCCAACCCTAAACCCTAAACCCTAACCCTAAACCATAAACCATAAACCCTAACCCTAACCCCTAACCCTAAACCCCACCCCAACCCTAAACCCTAACCCTAGACCCTAACCCAAACCCTTAACCCTAAACCCTAACCCAAACCCTAAACCTTAACCCCCAACCCTAACCCTAACCTTACCCTTACCCTTAACCTACCCTAACCCTAACCCTAACCCCTAACCCTAACCCTAAACCCTAACACAACCCTAACCCTAAACCCTAACCTTAAACCTAACCCTAACCGTAACCGTGAACCCTAACACAACCCTAAACCCTAACCCTAAACCCTAACCCAACCCTCACCCTTAACCCTAATCCTAACCCCTAACCCTAAACCTAACTCTCACCCCAACCCCTCACCCAACCCCCTTCCCCCTAATCCTAACCCCAACCCCTATCCCTGACCCGAACCGTAACCTAACCCTAACCCAACCCCAACCCTAACCCTAACCCTAACCCCCTGACCCTCACCTTCACCCGCACCCTCACCGTAACCTAACTCTAACCCTAACCTCCCCTAACCCTGACCTTGATCCTAACCCTATCCCTAATTCCCTCAACCCTAAACCCTGACCCGGACCTGAACCCTAACTCTAGACCCTGACCCTACCCCAACCCTAACCCTAACCCCATCCCTAACCTTAACCGTAACCCCTGATCCTGACCCTAACTCTAACCCTATATAGGCTCCTATTACCCCCCAGCCCCATCCTTATTTTTCACACTTGCTGTCTGGTCACCCTAGCCTGATGCAGGGGAAGGAACCTCTGGTAAGTATGCCGTTTGCTTTAATATTGCAGGGACACATCTGTTCATTTACTCTCTTTTAAACATGCTGCAAGAGTAGTGAAATAACCAATAGAGATAGAGTTGCTATCTGCTTCTCAACAGTTAGGCAGAGGGGACCCTGCAGAATAGTTTGGTTAGATGCCCTGGGATGGCCTGTGAATCCTCCATGGAGATCTCAAGGATGTTTTCCTGGAGGTAGTCTGCAATCCTCTGCAGAAAGTTTCTGGGAAGAGCTGCCTTATTTCTTCCGCCACAGTAGGACATTTTCCCTCACCACTCAGCAATTACTTCTGCAGGCATCACTGCAGTACAGGCAAGCAGCAGATAGATCTGGTCTGCAGACAGTCATATACAGGAGCTGTTCCCTTTCAGCATCCGTTACCCTCAGGAGTAAGATATCAGCTAAAGTCACCACAGCCTGTGGAAAATGGTGCCATATTGAGTTAAATTGCCATATCCACATATCCTCATGTCTGTGAGCTCCTTTGCTTATTGTCCCAGCTGCCACCCCTTACTCACCATGGCTGGGACTGCCAGTGTGCTCTGTGAATCCCAGCAGAAGTGAAAGTGTCAGGGCAGCCTCAGAGATACCTATGATCTGGACAAATTGGAGAAATGGTCTGAGGTAAACAGGATGAAGTTTAACAAAGATCCTAGCATATATCACATTTGTAGATGTGCAGGTGAACGAGCCCCTGATGGTGTGGCTGATGTGATTAGGTCCTATGATGGTGTCACTTGAATAGATATGTGGACAGAGTTGGCATCGGGCTTTGTTGCAAGGATAGGTTCCTGGGCTAGTGTTTTTGTTCTGTGGTCTGCTTTACTTTGGCTAAGTCCCTGCTATCAATCCCTGTGGTCAGGGCCGTCTAGGGGGTGGGGTCCCTGGATAATATAAGTAAGGATATACATGTATTAAAAATCAAATGGGCAAATGAGACCCAAAATTCTATCTCAGGCAAATATACAGGCCTGAATCCTACGCTGTCACTAGCACTCCTAGCAGCGTACTGCTCTCTGCATCGATGCAAGTGCTGCTAGAGAGGATGCGCACCACCGACACAAGGAGCATAGTGTGGACAGCAAAATCAACTTAATTATTGCAGAAGCTGTATGTTGTTGTAACTTAGGTCAACTTAATTTTGTAGTGTAGACATGGCCTGAGTCTATATCCAGGTGCCCGCACAGGATAATACTGAAAGGGAGACTTTTTAGGAAGGATAGAGAGAGGATGGAGGGAAGGGGCTCTATGCATCCAACTGCAGCATAGATGGTTCAGAGAGATGTAAAATTGCTCATTCATCTCAATTAAACATTCTCAGCTGAATGAGAACACTACATGCAGATGAATATATCCTGAAACAATAGCTGTGAGACACATGAATGGCTCCATTCATATCAGTGCATGTTCCCTTCCTTCCTCCCCAGTGCTGAAGACCCTGTGATATGCATCAAGCATGCCCATTCTAAATGCCTGACCCTCAGTCCCAGCAGTGTGTTCTTGGTGCATGATCTCAGCATACCTGTTCTCAGCTCAGAGAAGCAGCGTTTCCCCAGAGAAACCCAGAGAAGCAGGGTTTCCCCAGATCCTGGCTTACATGGGGCGGGGGGCAGGAAGAGGGGCTCAGACACTCTCAGAGGGGCAGGGACTCCCAGATCCTAGAACACATAGGAGGGTAGAGAGGAGGCTCAGACTCTGCCCCCTCCCCAAATGTTGGCTCACAAGGTGTGGGACAAGGAATGAGGCTCTGACCCCCCCCCCCTCTCCACAGAAGGCCCCCCCGCCTTCCAGATCCCAGCTGCCATGACACAGGGCATGGAGAGAGGCTCAGAAACCCCTAGAGGAATATCCCCCTCCTAGCAAGTGAGACCCTTGTGCCAGGAGCAGAGCCATGGTTTGATGCCCAGTTCTAGGTAAAAATATGTTGGTAGAATGTCAACTTTAAGGAAAGCTGTTTTTTCAGGGGGCTGTAACTAGGGAACTCCTTGATCACATGACCCAAATTTAGATAACTAACCATACTGTGTACTTCTATGCTGCACATTTCAAAGCAATTCAAGTAACTGTGAAGATTTTAGATCACTTAGAAACTGGTTTTATCTTATCTATACCAGATCTAGCAGTTTGACATAATATATTTTTTTTAATTAAGAGGAAGGATAGGTGGGGCAGCTAACAAATTTCAGACAAAGACATTTTAATGCTTAGACTATAAAGCAGTTTCCTGGTAGATAGCCTAGATATAAGGTCCTAAACCTGAAGTATGCATCAGTCACAAGCTGTATCTCCCTTACTTTGCCCCATCTCAGGCCAGTCCAATACAATCAGGGTAGTACCCCTTATTTGGTTTCACAGGCAATTCAGTTCATTTTTCACTACCCTACAAATGTGTAATGTGCTTCAGATTTTACTACTGAAAACACATGGCTGCATTGTAGAAATTGTTGGGGGAAATGGGAGGTCTTTCTCTGCTGGGGAGGAGACTACTCTGGTTTTTAGGACCCAGGAGAAAAAGAGGAGTTGGTTTTGTTTTTGGCAACTTAAGCTTTTAATCAACAGAGGTTTTCCTTCCACTTTTTGGGCAATCAGAGATGAGTTTACATTTCAAGGACAGGGATTTGAACATCTCATTTCCCACTGAACCAAAACTCAAAGGCAACTACCTGTCCCACTGCATTTCTTAATTATTACTATTATATCCATCCAAAAAAGAGAAGCTCATTAGATGGATATTCCTGCTAAATGATAACAGGACCCTCAGTATTTCCCCTGTATTGTAACAAATGCCCCTGTTTGACTCTTACCATCCTCCTGCATTACAATGAGATAATGTCATCTTTGTAAATAGGTACATAAAAATATAACAACATTTTAACATTATCCACCACACTGCAATTAATATCCATGTTGGACCCTCATATCTCCATGCCTTTCAGTCACTTACATAAGCACTTGGCAATGCTAGGGTTACCATACGTCCTCTTTTTCCCGGACATGTCCGGCTTTTCGGCAGTCAAACCCCCGTCCGGGGGGAATTGCCAAAAAGCCGAACATGTCCGGGAAAATGGCGGCTCTTAAAAGATTCTCAGATATCTAGAGCATTGTTATTCAGCATATTCGAACACAAAGACAATTATGTGGTAATTTATGCACCTACACAGTTGCACTATACACTGGGCCCTGCCCATCCATCATCATGAACACATAGAACTTGCCCTGTGATGTCATGATATTCTGTCACCTTGGATACACACAACTTTCAAGAGAGTCCAATCACATCAGTGTGTTCAACTGTTCACTGTGTGGCAAAGTCCACACAGCTGTTAACAGCCTTTAGGGGCCGGCTGTCAGAAGTTACTATCCTACTAGTTCCTGGGAGTTCAGTGACAGAGAAACTACCTGAAGGTTTATTAAGAGCTCAGGAGTGGGAGAGAAGGTAGGACAATTGAGGTCAGAGATTTTCAGACATATGCTTCAGAACTTTGGGGGCTCCCTTGGAACTCTGGATCCTGGAGCCTTACTTCCTTCACATGCCTGGAAGCATTCTAGTTCTCAGTGACTCCCTTCCTTTCCACACACAGGGAATTTGACCCTTACAGTCATAGAATCATAGAATCATAGAATATCAGAGTTGGAAGGGACCTCAAGAGGTCATCTAGTCCAACCCCCTGCTCAAAGCAGGACCAATTCCCAGCTAAATCATCCCAGCCAGGGCTTTGTCAAGCCGGGCCTTAAAAACCTCCAAGGAAGGAGACTCCACCACCTCCCTAGGTAACGCATTCCAGTGTTTCACCACCCTCCTAGTGAAATAGTTTTTCCTGATATCCAACCTGGACCTCCCCCACTGCAACTTGAGACCATTGCTCCTTGTTCTGTCATCTGCCACCACTGAGAACAGCCGAGCTCCATCCTCTTTGGAACCCCCCTTCAGGTAGTTGAAGGCTGCTATCAAATCCCCCCTCATTCTTCTCTTCTGGAGACTAAACAATCCCAGTTCTCTCAGCCTCTCCTCATAAGTCATGTGCTCCAGACCCCTAATCATTTTTGTTGCCCTCCGCTGGACTCTTTCCAATTTTTCCACATCCTTCTTGTAGTGTGGGGCCCAAAACTGGACACAGTATTCCAGATGAGGCCTCACCAATGTCGAATAAAGGGGAACGATCATGTTCATCTATCCTCCCACACTCACACAGTTCTGCCAAAGTCCCTCATTCCTGGCCTACAGGACCCCTACTGTTCCAGCCCTGGGTTCCCTATCATGCTGCTCAGTCTATTTCCCTCTGTTATTCTAGTCACACTCTCCCCAAGTCACATCTCTCCTGATATCTCTCAGTACTGCTATTCTAGTCCTGGCTAAACAATCCCTGCCCCTCCCCCAGCCCCTCCGCCCCAAATTCATCCTGAATAAGAGACCAAGCATGAAAAATTCCAGGCCAACATTTCAATCAATTAAAAACAGGAGGTTTATGACTAGAAGGGTTAGCCAACCTTAAAATATGTGTTTGTAGTTCTTCACCTACAATATATAACCTCCCATGCTGTTGTATTTTGCTAGTACCCCTGGCATCCCAGCATTGAACATGGCATCCAAAAAAAAGAAGCCAGAACAAACAGCTAAAGATTTTGGAAAAAGTAAGCAAGGAACAAACAGAAAGGAAGGTGATATATCCAAGGCAAGGAGCAGCACAGAACCATTTGTCAAAGAGAGGGAGCAGTATCTGCAGAAGGAATATAAGATCCTGACTGAGCATATGAACATGTACATGAAGCGAGTAGAGCACTTCCTGTGGGAGAATGAGTTCCTAGATAAGGAGGCCCAGAAGATTCGGGAGGACAGCAAAGCCTACATGACCTATATAAGCAAACACACTCAGAAATGCCACAATACTATAATTACACTAAACGACCAGAACCACTTCGACCTGGCACAGGTCCGAAAGCAGAAGGAAGAGTTGAGCTCACAGTACACAGCTAAAGAGAAGGAGGTGAGGAACCAATTGATGGAGATGGAAACAAAGTATTCTCTTATGAACAAGGAGGTTGAAGACTTGCAGCCCTTCAAGGACCTGCAGTTGGAACAGCTGAGCAGAATCAAGGAGCTAGAGAAAGAACTGCTGGTCACAAAAATCCAGCACTCAGAGCAAATGCACAAGGTCAAGAGCAGATTTCTGCAAGCAAAAGCTGAATATGAGCTGGACTCTCATCAGCAGGTTCAGTCTCTGGCCAAGAGAGCTGAAGAGGAAGCTGTACGCAGTCTAATCCAGCACACCAAGCAGGTGAAAGCAGAGAATTGGCGACTGCGCCATGAACTGCTCAGCCTCATCCGACGCTCACACATCCTCAAAACCTTCAAGCTTCAACTGAGGGAGCAGCAACAGCAACTCCTTCGGGAGCACCATTATAGCCAAGACCTCACACGCATGCGCCATTGGCTAAAGGAGCATGGGGCACAGGGCTCAAAAAAGGAAGTCAACAGCTTTGGCAGCTCCCTCAAAAGCATCACATCAGCCAAGATCAGACACATCCCTACTTCCCTCACTAGTGCCAAATCATAAAGTGAAGGTTAAATTTAACTTTCATAGTTAAGTGACATTAGAAAGTGCAATCCCTTTTCTCCACAAAATAAGTAACTAAAATTTTCCTCTCTGGAGACAGACTAAGATGATCAATAACTTGATGCTTTTGCACCAGCAGATAATATTCTTGGATTAAAAAAAAACGGGAGGGAATGGAGAGAAGAACAATAAAAAATAAGCAAAAAAGGCAAGAAGTTCTTGAGTGCAGATACTTGTTTCTGAGGGTATAATTGATCTCATGATCAGCTAATATTATGGGCCAGGTCCTCAGCCCCACTCTAATTCCTCTGCATTGCTTTGGTGGTATAAAGAGGTTGTAACGATGGACTCTCTGGCCAGATGAAGAATCCTTAAATAGAACAGAGCAGACATATCTGAAAGGATATTTTATGGCTATTGCTGGGACATGTAGGCATCCCATGCTGTGTTTGTACACATTGCAGTCTTGAACTATTGAAAGTCTGCTATCCCCATCTACGCCAGTTTTCCAAACCCAAGTCACTGAGGTAGAAATCCAGACAGAAACCTTAAATTGTGTAATCCCAAAACCAGTGTTCAAAAGAGGGAACACAAATAAATAAACAAATGAGCAGCATGTAGGTGCACTTATGGCAGACAAATCCCTTTCACATCACACAATGTAAGCAAAATCAGGCTATTCAGCCTTTAGCCATAAGCTACAAATACCAATAAAAGACAATATTAATTGATTTCCCCATTTGACTGTTCCTGTTAATTGGTATCTTCCCTGATCATCTCATCTCCAAAATTGCTGGCAGTCTATTTCTGATGCTTAAAGACACCTCCTCTTCCAGGTACATCAATACTTACTGATCCTGAGCTTCCTCAGCAGCCCCATTAGCAGGGGCTATGACGTCCATTACGTCTGCATTCTCACAACAAGGGTATTCTATATCTTACGGCTATTTTGTGGTGCATACAACACATCAAGCATATCCTGCTAACGTTTTCCGTGATGGATAGTAACATGTCACTAGTATGCTGCGGATATAAAAAGAAAATACAAGAACTGGCTGGACTCAGCTGATCCACAAGGTCTGATCTATTCCCTAGCCTGTACGCAGTCCCTTGGGAGTGACCCCTTTAGTGTGCTGGGCCCCAAAGACCAGGGCCGGCCTACAACATTTTGGCACCTGAGGCGGGGAGCTCAAATGACGCCCCCATACCCAGGGCCGGCTCTAACTTTTTTGCCACCCCAGGCAAAAAAAAAGAGCGCCACCCACCATAACACCCCCACCCAAACACCGGGCCGGGCCGCCCAAACCCCGGCCCCCCCCGAGCGCCCCACCCTCCAACCCCCCCCCACTCCCGCCCCGCCCCCCCCCCCGCCCCCCCGAGCGCTGCGCTGGGCCGCCAAAGCCCCCGCCCCTCCAGCACCATGCCAGCCCCCGCCCCCCACAGGGCTCACGCTGCTGAAACAAAAACAAACAAACAAAAAAACTCGAGCGCCACCCCACCGAACCAAAAAAAACAAAAAAAAACGAGCGCCCCCCCGCCACCCCAAGATTGGCCGCCCCTTCCAAGGTGCCACTCCAAGCTCATGCTTGGTCGGCTGGTGCCCGGAGCCGGCCCTGCCAATACCCCCTCACTTGGGCCAAAACTTTGAAAAGTCTCAGTTCTGCCTTCTTCCTGTTCTACTCCTCTCATGGTACTGCTCTGCTGCCTACCCCAATAAAGGAGAACTAACAACTTAAAATGCCTTGTTCAAAAATTTTAACTAACACTTAACTTTCAAACGCCTGAACAGCAGATGTAACTTTTCTTGTCTGCATAGTAAACACTGGCATTTTTACCTGTTTGAATAATCAAAGTGGTGCTTTCCGTGCCTTCTTGGTTGCAAAGATTTGAACTGCTTCCTGAAGGTCCACAGTCTAGGCCAGCTCATGCTCTATTGAGATGGTTGCAAGGCCAACCAGCCTCTCCTGTGTAACTGTGGAGTGTAGATGTGTTCTTATTAACATCAGCTTGGAGAAGCTGCATTCTCCACTGGCAACTGTTACAGGAAGTGTTATAAGTATGCACAGAGCAACAAAAGCATTTGGAAAGAGGATAGTCATCTTATTTGTGCACATATATTCTAGAACAGCCTTTGGAGTTGATCCTACTGCAATGTATCTTGAAAGGGCTTTCAGTTCATCATCTAAATCACTCACATCAATATCGCGCACGTCATCATGTGTCAACACTGTCTCTAGTGCCCTGCATTGCTGGTGTAGGTCTTCTTCAGGTATAGTGAGGAGTTTTGGAATATCATACAACATCCCAAATATACTGCTGTGTTTGTTCCTTGAGCTGCATGAAACGTTCTTCAACTGACTGTATTGCACAATCTAGCACCTGGTTAAAGAATTCAACTTTGAATTGTTGTTTGGGGTCTCTTATGGGATTATCCCATGCCTCATAATCAAAATGTCTTCTTCTTCGGTGACTCTTGTATTCTTGACTGGGTGGGAAAATAGCTTCAGTGTGAAGTTCCTCTTCCAACTTCTGTGCACTCTTCAGAACGTTTTGAAACCCCTCATCTGACCGGTAAGACTGTAGGTATGACTTTGCTTTGTCCAGTTGTTCTATTGCTCCAGATATATCAAGGTCAACACCTTGGAGTCTCTTGCTTACAACATTTATTTCAAACAGTATGTCATGCCACAACACTAAACCACACAGAAATTTGAAGTTATGTATGTTTCTGATGATTCCATTTCCCTCTGCCACTGTTCTCCCACAAACAGTTCCTGTCATAGCATTATCCTCCATACTGGCAACTATGGCATCATCTATCTTCCCAATTAGGTGTTTGATAGGCTTTATTGCCTTTGCTTGACTTTCCCCTCGTGTGGCTCTCAGTGGATTCAGTGTCAGAGAGGACGTTCCCAGATGTTGCTTCAACATTTGCCATCAATGAGTTGATGCAGAGAAAAATACATAGATGCTTTGAATTACATTACAAAATTCAGCAGCCTCACTAGAAGCTGATGCTGCATCACTGACCACCAAGTTCAATGAATGAGAACTGCATGGGACAAAAAAAGCTTGAGGGTTTAGCACTCAGATCCGTGTCTACACGCCTCTGTTCTTTCCTCTCATGTTGGCACCCTTATCATAGCCCTGACCTCTCATGTCAGCTATCACAATTCCCGTATCTTCCAGCTTTTTAAGAAGCACATTTGTCCTACCAGCTCCTGTAGTATCATCAATGTCAATAAATTCTAGAAAATGCTCTCTGACAGTCACCATTGCAGGGACATTTTCACTAGGTTCTGTTGTTACAAAACACACCATTAAAGTCATTTGTTCCCTCTGGCTGATGTCAGGTGTGCAGTCCAGAATAACAGAGTGATATCTTGCTGACTTCAGATCTGCCACAATCTTCTGTTTGACTTTTGTTGCCAGTAACTCTCATTTTGAATTGTTTTTCCAAGGTAGTGGTGTGTGGACATTTCTTGGGTGATGACTCTTCTTAGATGCATCCAACTCAGCCATCAGCTCCACAGTTTTAAGGAAGTTTCCATTGTTTGGCACATACAGTTGATCTGAAGTGCCACACAGTGCTAGGTTTTGGGTAGCACGCATTCTCATAATGGCAATGAGCCTTTTCAGAACATTTTGCCAGTAAAGAGACTCTGATGCAATCTTCTCTTGATGCTGATCATCTATGATGGCCTTTAACCTTAGTCTCATCTCAAGCTCTTTCCACCTATGGAATGCTCTCTGGTGATTTGCTGCCTTCTCATGGCATGCCAGATTTCTAGCCAGATTTTTCCAGTCCTTTGTTCCTGTAGAACCCAATGTGGCTGGAACATTAGACTGGAAGAATTTGCAACAAAAACAGTATGCAGCATTCTGGGTTTTTGAGTACATAAGCCATGGCCTCTCCATTTTGTCACCATTGGGGATTTCACGCCAGTAATCTGTTGGATGGAAACTTTTATTTTCATTGTCTTTGGGAAACATGAAGTTTTTCACTTGCTGTGGGCCATGCAGTACAAGGAAGTCCCTCAGGCTACTGCTCAAGTGGGTCCACAGTTCTAGATCATCTAGACTTAAGGAACTAAACTCAGCATCCGCTATTTCTTCCGCCTCCACCACACTCTTCTCTGATCTACACTTTTCTTCAGGAATGTGCATGGTTACATCCATTTGAGATGGAGATACGGATGCTGCAGTAGCTGCCAGGTCACCTGCACTCTGACTAACTGGAAGATCAGGCATCTCCTCACCACTCACATCCTCACTCAGGGCCGCCCAGAGGGGGGGACAGGTGGGGCAATTTGCCCCAGGCCCTGGGCCCCGCAGGGCAGCGGTCCGGGTCTTCGGCAGCATTTTGGTGGAGGGTCCTTCAGTGCTGCCGAAGATGCGGAGCAACTGAAGGGCCCCTGCCGCCAAAATGCTGCCGAAGACCTGGACCACTGCCGGGTGAGTACAAGCGCCGCAGTTCCCCCGCTTTGCCCCAGACCCCCTGAATCCTCTGGGAGGCCTTGTCCTCTCTAGGGCCAGAAGGCTCGCTGTGAACATTCATGTCTATGTATCTCAGGAGAGCTCCTTCCTGCTTAGATAGAAAAACTTCCTTTGCTTTCTTTCTTTTTCTGAATGTTGCCCCAGAGGGGCGTTTTCTTCTTTCACTCAGGATTGCTGTTCTGTGCCAGCTATAGTGGCTCTCAACACTCAGTTGAAGGGGACAAATAAGCAGGCTGGTAGCAGGGCCTGAGTGAGGGAAGATATCAGCGTCTTAAGGGCCAAACTGGCTCCTACTACTTCAGCTGACTGCCTGTTCTCCTCAAGTGGGTTCAGGGAAGCAGCAGGAAACAGGAAGCTCTCTGAGGAGCTGGTGTTAATCAGTCCAGGCTCCTGGGGGTACTAGACAGGTACATAAGAGGCTTCTCCTTCTCTCTCCCCCTGCAGCGCCTGCTGCTTTCTGTTATTCCCTCTCACCTTTTCTCCTGCCTGCCTGTTATGTCTCTTGTGCCCTCCTTCCTCCAGCACAGCACTCCACCATCTCTGTGCATCTAGAGCAGAGAGAATACATATGCACCAACAGCAGACACAATTTTCTACACTCTGGGTCCTAGTGGCACCCTCTCACAGTCTGACACCTGAGGCGGCCGCCTCAGTTCGCCTCATGATAAGGCCAGTCCTGCCAAAGACCCATATAGGTCCACAGGGGCAGGCCCATGGCCTCCAAGACTGGACCTTCAGCAGGGCCGGCTCTAGGTTTTTTGCTGCCCCAAGCAAAAAAATTTTGTCTGCCCCCCCCCCCGCCCCCGACTGCACCCTCCTGCTGCCCCAGTCCTGGGTCACTGGTAATTCGCTCCCAGGGCGGGTCATTCAGCAGGAATTGTCTCTTTGTAACATCCAGGTGAGAGCAGTTGAGCCTCTCTCGCTCAAAAAAACGTTCTTGTCCCCTTCCTGTCACTTCTCAGTCATTTGTTTTCAGGCAGAACCACACTGAGGGCATGTCTATGCTACAAATTTAAGTCAACATGTAGCTGCTGCAGTAATTAAGTCGGTCGTGATGTCCACACCACACTCCTTGTGTCAGTGGAGCGCGTACTCACTAGCAGCACTTGCATCGGTGCAGAGAGTAGTGCACTGTGGGTAGCTATCCCACAGTGCAACTTGCCACTGGGGGTTTTGGGAAGGGCTTGCAATGTCTCATGGGACCAAAACATTTTCGCAAGGGTGACTGGGAGCATGGCTTCAATGTTCCATGATGCAGTTTTCTCCCTCCCCTGATTTCATCTGCAGCACATAATACTTTGCAGCTTTTTTCAAAGGCTGGCATAGCTGTGCATATGCCATCACTACAGAAGCATGTACACCACTCAGCTTTGCACTATTGTGGAAAAGCAAACATCACGCTTCTTATTCTGCAGCATTTCCAGAGTTGCAAGAGAAACCGCCATGCAGAACATAGAATCATAAAATCATAGAACTGGAAGGGCCCTCAAGTGGTCATCTAGTCCAATCCCCTGCACTCGTGGCAGGACTATTATCTAGACCATTCCTGACATGTGTTTGTCTAACCTGCTCTTAAAAATCTCCAATGATGGAGAGTCCACAACCTCCCTAGGAAATTTATTCCAGTGCTTAACCACCCTGACAGGAAGATTTTCCTAATATCCAACCTAAACCCCTCTTGCTGAAATTTAAGCCCATTGTTTCTTGTCCTATCCTCAGAGGTTAAGAAAAACAATTTTTCTTCCTCCTTGTAACAACCTTTTATGTACTTGAAAACTGTTATCATGTCCCCTCTCAATCTTCTCTTTTCCAGACTAAACAAACCCAATTTTTTTCAATCTTCCCTTATAGGTCATGTTTTCTAGACCTTTAATCATTTTTGTTGCTCTTCTCGGGACTCTCTCCAATTTGTCCACATCCTTCCACATCCGGCTCCAGGCACCAGCGGAGGAAGCACGTGCCTGGGGTGGCTCATGCTAAGGGGTGGCATTCCATCCATTCTTGGGGTGGCACAGTCTGGGCAGCTTTAGCAGTCCTAGCGGCTTTTTTTTTTTTTTTTTGGCTTGGGGTGGCAAAAATGGTAGAGCTGGCCCTGGACACAATACTCCAGTTGAGGCCTAAACAGAGCGGAGTAGAGCAGAAGAATTACTTTGTGTATCTTGCTTACAATATTCCGCTCCTGCCCTGCAGGGCTTGAAAGCAGCCCTGGAGACGGCTGCAGCTCTGAAACCTGGGCTGATTGGGGAAGTAGCCACAGCTGGGCCACGCCCCAATCAGGCCGCAGCTGGCCCTTATAAGAGGGCAGTGGACAGTGTAGAACTGATGAGTGTGTGTGTGTGTGTATAGGTATTAGGTATAATGTGTGTGTATAAGGATTAAGATATTAGTTATTGGTCATAAATCAAATTGTTATCATAATAAATGTGGCATCTTTATCTTGTCCCCTTTAATAAGATTCTGCTAGTTTTTATTGGTATAACATTTTGGTGGAGAATTGCGAAAGGGGGAATACTGGTAAAATGCCTCAGTTATTGTAAACATTCGTGTGCACACCACCAAATAAACTTAGCATAATATAATCTGGTTAACCAAACCTGCTGGCCTCTGGATAGGTAGCAGAAAAATAACAAATATAAGCTATGATTTCAGAATCTAGGCTGTGTTGCTCGCTGACCGGTGTCAGGAGCGACAGGAAAGTTTGAACAAGCTTTTAAAAATGTTCAAGAAAAGGTGCATACACCCTCAGTCGTAGCATGCCTGAGCATAAGAGGAGAACTTAGGGTTTCTCGCTCTGCCCCTGGAAAGGGTTTTTATATTTGGTGTATGAACCCTCGGTGGTAGAAGCCTGAGCAATACAGAGGGAAGCTTAGCGTCTCTCCCTCTGGCCCAGAGTGGGTTAAAAACATAAGATACAGATCTTGTTCTGTTAAATCAAACTCTGAAGGATATAGGAGTTTGGGCAGTGTAGTGTGGTTTATGTTTGTTTGTTTTGTTTTGTTTTTTTGTAAGTAATATTGTGGTAATTTCATAATTTTGAAGAAAATGTTTAAGGAACGGGACCAGGAAGGGTGGGGGCTAGTTGGAAAGCCCACCCTCCTTGCTAAATTGGTAGTGCCCATGGAAAGGAACTGTTTATTGGAAAAAGCAGGATCGGGCCCAGGCAAGCAACAGATAGAGAAACTGGAAAACAGGTTGGGTACAGAGAGTTAATACAGCACTCTCAACTGTTACAGCAGCAGTAACATCAGGAGAAGAAAAGAACAGGAGTACTTGTGGCACCTTAGAGACTAACAAATTTATTAGAGCATAAGCTTTCGTGGGCTACAACCCACTTCTTCGGATGCATATAGAGTGAAACATATATTGAGGAGAAATATATACACACATACAGAGAGCATGAACAGGTGGGAGTTGTCTTACCAACTCTGAGAGGCCAAT
>NC_048299.1:282793812-282797995 GCF_013100865.1 Trachemys scripta elegans | reverse complement strand
CCCACTTCTTCGGATGCATATAGAGTGAAACATATATTGAGGAGAAATATATACACACATACAGAGAGCATGAACAGGTGGGAGTTGTCTTACCAACTCTGAGAGGCCAATCTGTATGTGTGTATATATTTCTCCTCAATATATGTTTCACTCTATATGCATCCGAAGAAGTGGGTTGTAGCCCACGAAAGCTTATGCTCTAATAAATTTGTTAGTCTCTAAGGTGCCACAAGTACTCCTGTTCTTTTTGAGGATACAGACTAACACGGCTGCTACCCTGAAACCTATCAGGAGAAGAAACATTTGAGACCCCAGAAGGGGGCAGACCTTTGGGACCCCTCTGGAGATGGGGAAGGGGGATATTTGGGTAAATTCCTCCTCCCAGGGCCAAAATGCCATTGAAACAGTTAACAACAGTGCTTGCTTCTGCCTCAGATCTTCAGGCCATGGCAAAATGGCTGGAGATTTTAAAACAGAAATTTTTTTCTAGATGGAGTGTTAACGCCCTTTTACTGAGAGAAAGGGAGGATTTACACTCACAAGAAATGCACCACTTAATTAGCATTTGTGCAGCCCCAAGTACCAAACACACTGTGGCAGAGACTAAGCAGGTTCTGCCATGGTGGAAGCACTGTGCTAATTTGTTTCCAAGCTTCTATCTTTCAGGATCTAAACCAGAACATCAGAAGAGCTGGTACCAGCTGAAGAGTTATGTAACCCTTCTGCCCATCTAAGTTGGCAGCAACAAGAGCCGGGTTCTGTATCTAGGGGTTCCGTTTCAATAACATAATGCAAAACCGGCTCGAGCCCCCACCCAGTGACCTGGGACAATTACATACCACCCCCTGGGTGCCTCTAAGAGGCAATACTTCCCCTCTCGCAAGCACAGAGTCTGAGTGTAACAGAAAATGTTTAATAACATAACATGAGGTAAACGACATCAGCATTAAATTGGAAAAACACCACAAACAGGATTCATAACACAAATCATGAACAAAAAACCCACCCCAGCAAATTGGGCTGTGTCCTTTCCCTTTGGTTCTTGAATCCAGCAACCCAAAAATCACCCAAAGTCCCAAAAGTCCAACAGACCCCAAAGTCTCTGTCCCTGGTCAGTGCAGCCCCAGAGTAAAAGGGGGGGCACGCAGGGTGTTAAGGGGGCACCTTACGTGATCCGAGGCCGGCCGGCCGTCTCTCCGTGGGGTTCTGCCACAGCCTTTACCATGAGCCAGTCCACTTCCTGCCATCCCGCAAACTGCTCCGCTCTACAAGCTGCTCCGCTCCGCTCACCGACCTGTGAGCCGCTCCAGCCGTCCCCACAAACAGCTCCGCTCGCCGTTCCTTGGGCCGCTCCAACCGGCTCCACAAGGCTCTGTGCCACTCACTGCTCCTCCAGTCGTCCCCACAAATTGCTCCGCCAGCTGCTTAGCAATATAGGTTCAGGCTCCCCCACTAGTTAACACAGCACTCAGCTTTTAATAACTTCAGCTCTTTTGTGATTTCAGCTCTTAGCAATTTCAGCTCATAGTAGGGGAGTCCCAGTGCTAGTGCACCATTGGCCCAAAGTGAATTCAGCTCAGCAGCCTGTAACTAGACTCCTAATAAAATCAAAGTTAGCTCTGACATTCAACAGTGAAGAGGGGAGGTAGTGCAATTGGTGTTTCAAACCCTCAGAGGAGGCCATGCCATCAAGTACAAATACCTATCCCCATCCTCTTTCAATTCACTGGGTTTTGTAACCCATGCCCCTTGTCAAGCAAGTGCTACTTAGGTAATGGTGAAGGACTCACTCAGTCCTTCTGTCATACAACAGTTCCACTGGCCTTGATTCACAGAATCAGGGTAACAAAACTTTATTCTTCCTGCCCCAATAAGAGAGAAAACTGGGGATCCCACACCAGCCAAATTAACCACTTTGAGTTGCTGTTGTTTCATGCCAGGCGAGTGGGTGTGCCTATGCAAACAGGATCAGCCCCTGCAGTTCTTTTCCACACTTGCCATAATTCACCACCAGATGTAAGGGTAGAGCTCATCCTGACTCTGCTTACAGTTATAAAATACCATGGTTATAGTGTCATAACAAAGTCTGTGTTAAGTGTTCTGTGTTGCATGTTCTGTGTCTGTCTCTAGTGGTGTCCTGTGCTAGCATTGGGTCCAGAAAAAGAGGGGATACTACACTAGACAGGGCAAATGTCTTTTCCTCTCTCTACTTCCCCCATGTCCATCCAATTTATCAATCACCACTTGTGTCCAAAAAACTTTGGTCCCCAGTGCATCAGGTTTATTTTTTGTTAGGTTCTCTCATAGTCGTTTTGTTGTTAATTTTTGTTATTAATTTTTGTTATTAATACATTTGTATTGTTAGTTACATTTGCTTATATTGTTAATTCCACACTTTCCTCTATGCACTCTGGTTCTACTTCCCCAAGCCCTAAAAGGTAGTTCTTGGGCCCCCATAACCTGTAAAACCTTGGCCCATAATTGTAGGGCCCCATCTTTCAGGTCCCCAGAAACCTCTTAAGAACAACTGTTAAAAATAGGAAATTCTGCAACATTTTAGCAACTAAATGTTAGTTTAAGTCCAAATCAGCTTAACCTTGCATAACAACTGTGGTACTCCTACAAAATCTTATTTGTTGTGTGTGCTTAAGAAGGTCCTGACCGCCATGACTTTTATTGTTTGATGGCTATTGCAGCATCAAACTTGGGACTCATCTTGTTTGTCAATGTACCCAATTATTGTAATGGTAATGGTTTTATGATTGTTTGGTTTGTTTGCAACAGATCACCTTACAATAACAACAACTGCTGTAATAATCATAAATAAAGGGGCAGAGTGTTGTAGGAGCAGCCCACCTGGTCAGCAGTTCTAAATATAATTTTTCATCCCATCATTGTCCTATTAGTAATCCTAACTGTTATGTTGGTTTAGCCTTAAAACAATTACATAAAGTGTGACCCATTCAATACCCCTGGATTGAAAGGTCAAAAGGGGGACAATGTAGAACTGATGAATGAAATTGTTTTTAATTGTTCACTTTATTAATGTAACTTCATAAGTAAAGTTTTATGAATGAAACAATATTCATTCATAAAACCGGTTACCCCAATAACTGGCTAATTAACAGTTAAGATGCTTGTTAAGAGCCATAGCTGTTCAGGCAGCTGCCTTTGTAAGTTTCACTATCAATCCAATTCCTGCTTAAATCACTGAGACTTGCACTGTTTCAGTATTGTAATTTCTGTTCACCATTTATTACACTTGCCTACAGTGTAACTTCTGTTCACTGTTTGCCATCCATTATACTTGTCTATATTGTAACTTCTGTTCACTGTTTGCCATATTGTAATTCAAACCCCATTTTAAAACGCTTACTCCATTTTGTAAGGGCTTGCTGCAACCTTCATTTTTGCAAACCCTGCTGTAATCTTATTAGTTTAGTTTAGATGTGTGAATGAGGTGTGTATGGATGATGGAATCAACCTCCAGCCCCAGCCTGTCCTGATTAAATAGAGTTCAAACACCAATGGCTGAAGATGCAGACAAGAGCCCTAACAAAGTAAGAAGAATCCACCCTAAAAAGAAAAGGTACAATAGAAGGAAGATCAAAGCCTGGTCCGAGGCTGAAAGTCATGTCTGCCATTGATGGGTGATCAATCACCAAACCCAGAGGCAGCGTGACACAGCAAGACCTATAGACTCTGGGTTCAAATTAAAGCCTACAAAAAGGATGGTTGAGATGGAAAACTTTGGAGGAGGGTAACAATCTGCTGCCAACATGGAAGGGTATCGGTGCATGCCCAACAGAGACCCAGCTCGTCCTTGTGCCTGGCTTTCCTGGCCAGTTAGCCGCCACAAGCTACGAACCCAATCTGCAAACTCAAGCCACAGACTCAAGCAGGACTGGTAACTATGCAGCAGCTGCAGAACATCTGATGGATGTGTGTGTGTGTGTGAATGTGTATGTGTGTGTGTGTGTGTGTGTGTATAGGTATTAGGTATAATGTGTGTGTATAAGGATTAAGATATTAGTTATTAGTCATAAATCAAATTGTTATCATAATAAATGTGGCATCTTTATCTTGTCCCCTTTAATAAGATCCTGCTAGTTTTTATTGGTATAACAACCGGGAGCAGACAGACTCTCTCTGCCAAGAGAGAGAGAGAGGCAGGCAGGCAGGC
>NC_048299.1:282732681-282792656 GCF_013100865.1 Trachemys scripta elegans | reverse complement strand
AGAGAGAGAGAGGCAGGCAGGCAGGCGGCCGGCCTGCCTGCCTGCCTGCCTGCCTGCCTGCCTGCCTGGAGTGAGGCAGGGCTTGGGAAAAGCCAGAGGAGCTAGGGAGCTCCAGGCTGGCACCTCCCCAGGCTGCAGGGCCTTGTCCAAGGCCCCATAGAGGCACTGGGTTCCAGAGAGAGACAGCATGTCTAGACCCAACCTTGCCTATGATGAGTGTCTTACACTGCAGTCTGCCCCAGGACGTGGGGGCTACTTGGTGACTGGCAGAAGCCTACGACTGAGGCGAGGTTGGGATAGGGGGTAGGGGGTCCCTGGGGAGGGGAGATCCTGAGACTGAGGGGTGTACTGCCAGGGGGCAGCATCCCAGATAATGGGGCACCAGGGTCCTGGGAGGGACATGGGGGCCAGTGGTAAGGCGGATCACCGGCCTGCAGAGGGCGCTCCGGAAGATGGATGAGCTAATTCCCAACAGAGACCAGCAGGAGGTGCCACAGGGGTGAGTCCCACATCGCTACAACATCCCAAAATGATGTTCACTTTTTTTGCAACAGCGTTACACTGTTGACTCATATTTAGCTTGTGGTCCACTATGACACCTAGATCCCTTTCTGCAGCACTTTCTTTCCTAGGCAGTCATTTCCCATTTTGTATATGTGCAACTGATCCTTCCTAAATGGAGGCAGCGTGTCTGGCTTTGCGCGGAGCCTCATGGTAAAGAGTCTGGGGCTGGGGGGGTTGGATAAGGGGTGGGGGCAGTCAGGGGATAGGGAGCAGGGTGGGATGGGTGGGAGTGGGATTCCGGGGGGGTGGTTAGAGGTGGGGGGGTCTCTGGAGGGGGCAGTCAGGGAGCAGAGGGGGTTGGATGGGGCATGGGAGTCCCGGGATCTGTCAGAGGGTGGATAGGGGTCAGGGCAGTCAGGGGACAGGGAGCAAGGAGGGTCCTGGGGGGGCAGTTAGGGTGGGGGATCTCTGGAGGGGGTGGTCAGGGGACAAGGAGCGGGGGGGGTTGGATGAGTTGGGAGTTCGAGGGGGGCTGTCAGGAGGCAGGGGTGTGGAGAGGGGTTGGGGCAGGCAGGGAGCAGGGGTGGTTGTATGGGTCGGGAGTTCTGGGGGTCCTGGCAGGGGGCAGGGAGCGGTTGGATAGGCATGGGAGTCCCGGGCGCCTGTCTGGGGGCAGGGGTGTGGATAAGGGTCAGGGCAGTCAGGGGACAGGTAGGGGGTAGGGTCCTAGGGGGGCAGTCAGGGGACAAGGAGCAGGGAGGCTTAGATAGGTGGTAGGGTCCTGGGGGGCAGTTAGGGGCAGGGGTCCCAGGAGGGGGTAGTCAGGGGACAAGGAGTGGGGGGGGTTTGGGGGTTCTGAGGGGGGAAGTCAGGGTGGGAAGTTGGAGGGAGTGGATGGGGGTGGGGCTAGGGCAGGGTGGGGGCAGGGCTAGGGTGGGGCTCCCTGGGTGCACACCCTAATGAAATGTGCTGCGTACGCCTATGGTCAGTAATATATCCCTACTGCTATATTCTTATTATTAGAGCCTGGAATTCTATCCATAGAGATTCTATGGTACAGTTTGATTCATTTATGATTTTTTACTTCATTTGATTCTATACTTTCTTTCACATACAGTATAATGCCACTCTCCGAACAGCTTAATAGGACTAAATCGGGCGGACTGGATGATCTTCATCCGAGAATATTGAAGGAACTGGCGCGAGAAATTGCAAGCCCGTTAGCGATAATTTTTAATGAATCTATAAACTCGGGGGTGGTACCGTTGGACTGGAGAATAGCTAATGTGGTTCTTATTTTCAAGAAAGGGAAAAAAAGTGACCCGGGTAACTACAGGCCTGTTAGTTTAACATCTGTAGTATGCAAGGTCTTGGAAAAAATTTTGAAGGAGAAAGTAGTTAAGGACCTTGAGGTCAATGGCAATTGCGACAAATTACAACATGGTTTTACGAAAGGCAGATCGTGCCAAACCAACCTGATCTCCTTCTTTGAGAAAGTAACAGACTTTTTAGATAAGGGAAATGCGGTGGATCTAATATACCTCGATTTCAGTAAAGCGTTTGATACGGTACCGCACGAGGAATTATTGGTTAAATTGGAAAAGATGGGGATCGATATGAAAATCCAGAGGTGGATAAAGAACTGGTTAAAGGGGAGACTGCAGCGGGTCGTACTGAAAGGTGAAATGTCAGGTTGGAGGGAGGTCACCAGTGGAGTTCCTCAAGGTTCGGTTTTGGGTCCGATTTTATTTAATCTATTTATTACTGACCTCGGAACCAAATGTAGGAGTGGGCTGATAAAGTTTGCGGATGACACAAAGTTGGGGGGTATTGCCAATTCAGAGAAGGATCGGGATATCCTGCAGGGAGACTTGGATGACCTTGTAAATTGGTGTAGTAGTAATAGGATTAAATTTAATAGTGAAAAGTGTAAGGTGATGCATTTAGGGATGACTAACAAGAATTTTAGTTATAAGCTGGGGACGCATTGGTTGGAAGTAACAGAGGAGGAGAAGGACCTCGGAGTCCTGGTTGACCGCAGGATGACTATGAGTCGGCAATGTGACGTGGCCGTGAAAAAAGCTAATGTGGTCTTGGGATGCATTAGGCGAGGTATATCTAGTAGGGATAAGAAGGTGCTGCTTCCGTTATACAAGGCACTGGTGAGACCTCATTTGGAGTACTGTGTGCAGTTCTGGTCTCCCATGTTTAAAAAGGATGAACTCAAACTGGAACGGGTACAGAGAAGGGCCACTAGGATGATCAGAGGAATGGAAAACCTGTCGTATGAAAGGAGACTCGAGGAGCTCGGTTTGTTTAGCCTAACCAAAAGAAGGCTGAGGGGGGATATGATTGCTCTCTTTAAATATATCAGAGGGATAAATACCAGGGAGGGAGAGGAATTATTTCAGCTCAGTACTAATGTGGACACGAGAACAAATGGATATAAACTGGCCATGGGGAAGTTTAGGCTTGAAATTAGATGAAGGTTTCTAACCATCAGAAGGGTGAAGTTTTGGAACAGCCTTCCGAGGGAAACAGTGGGGGCGAAAGACCTCTCTGGCTTTAAGATTAAGCTAGATAAGTTTATGGAGGGAATGGTTTGATGGGATAACGTGATTTTAGTCAATTGGTCAACAACGTGCCATCGCTGGTAAATAGTATCAATGGTCAATGAGGGTCTGGCTGGAGAATCTTGCCTGCATGCTCGGGGTTCTACTGATCACCATATTTGGGGTCGGGAAGGAATTTTCCTCCAGGGTAGATTGGCAGAGGCCCTGGAGGTTTTTCACCTTCCTCTGCAGCATGGGGCGGGGGTCGCTAGCTGGAGGATACTCTGCGACTGGAAGTCTTTAAATCACAGGATTTGGGGACTTCAACAGCTGAGTCAAGGGAAAGGGGGTGGGTCAGCTTTTGTGGCCTGCATCATGCGGGAGGTCAGACTAGATGATCATAATGGTCCCTTCTGACCTTAAAGTCTATGAGTCTATGAGTCTATGACCTGTTCTGTCCTTCTGATACAGTAATACCAGGGTACAAAATATATCCCATTGATTATCCTCATTCCACCAAGTTTCCGTAATGCCTATTATATCAATATCCTCATTTAATATGAGGCACTCTAGTTCACCCATTTTATTACACTGCTACCTTGATATAACGTGACCCGATATAACACGAATTCAGATATAACGCAGTAAAGCAATGCACCGGGGGGGCAGGGCTGCACACTCCGGTGGATCAAAGCAAGTTCAATATAACATCGTTTCACCTATCTTCACTCTGTGGAAAGAGACTGTCTAGGAAGGAGTATGGCAGAAAGGGATCTAGGGGTTACAGTGGACCACAAGCTAAATATGAGTCAACAGTGTGATGCTGTTGCAAAAAAAGCAAACATGATTCTGGGATGCATTAACAGGTGTGTTGTGAGCAAGACACGAGAAGTCATTCTTCCGCTCTACTCTGCGCTGGTTAGGCCTCAACTGGAGTATTGTGTCCAGTGCTGGGCACCGCATTTCAAGAAAGATGTGGAGAAATTGGAGAGGGTCCAGAGAAGAGCAACAAGAATGATTAAAGGTCTTGAGAACATGACCTATGAAGGAAGGCTGAAAGAATTGGGTTTGTTTAGTTTGGAAAAGAGAAGACTGAGAGGGGACATGATAGCAGTTTTCAGGTATCTAAAAGGGTGTCATAAGGAGGAGGGAGAAAACTTGTTCACCTTAGCCTCTAAGGATAGAACAAGAAGCAATGGGCTTAAACTGCAGCAAGGGAGGTTTAGGTTGGACATTAGGAAAAAGTTACTAACTGTCAGGGTAGTTAAACACTGGAATAAACTGCCTAGGTGTTAGAGGAAAGGTCAACTATTTGCCTATTTTCTCTGCTGCTCCCCACAGGCAAGAGGCTGTCTTCCGCCTATACGTATACAAAACAATCAATCAAGGAAGTCCAACAGATGTATCCTGTTTACCCCTAGAAAGGAATTTAAAAATTCCATAGGTTAGTAGAATGTATGCACGCTAAGTTGTTTGTTACTGTGTATAAAAAAGCTTGCACTGTGCTTGTAAGTGTGTTCCTCCCTCTGGCATTAGTCGATGGGGGACACCCGCTCAGCTGACTGATCAATAAAGAACTTGAAGCCGTCTTCTAGACTCCCGTGCCTCCTTGGGGTAATTGGGCAGCTCCAGGGGGAAACAAGCCCATTTGGCTAACATAGGGAGGTTGTGGAATCTCCATCTCTGGAGATATTTAAGAGTAGGTTAGATAAATGTCTATCCGGGGTGGTCTAGACAGTATTTGGTCCTGCCATCAAGGGGATGGGAGCCCGGACTACCCACAGCCCCAGCTCTGTGTGAAGTTGTGCACATCCCTCACCCCTGGAGCCTCAGTTTCCCTGTCCCACCCCTACCACTCATGTGATGAATTAATAAAGAGGATTTCATTTTCAAGACATGGACTTTTATTGCACACAGATATAGACACTGAAAAAAAATTGCAAAGAATTAAACCATGGAAAGACAGAGGAATATAACTGGGAGGGGGAAAATATCTCTTTAAAAACACAGCGGCCTTGCCTGTCATACATCAGTGTATGTGCGGCTGTTATTCTTGGCACCTTCCCTCGGCGTCGAATGGAAGGGATATTGCACTGGCCCCATCGACTAGTGGAATGTGTGCGAGGGGGACAGGGAGAGTACAGAGATGTTGAAATGCCATTCTGCAGGGGGCTGCAGAGAGAGTCAAGCCTCAAGGTGTTTCTCCTGAAGGGCAACCATGACTCAACATGTCTGCCTGTCCCTTCAGAATCCCACGCATCTCCTGCTGCATGCCACGCTCATTCTACTGGGCTGCTTTCCTGCTCATAAGGTCCATGTCCAGTTTTTCAGAGAAAGCAATCCTGCACAGCCTCTGTCCCAGAGGTGTTCATTATCTTATTAAACATGTCTTCACACGTTCTCTTTAGCCTTCATCTTATCTGGAAGAGTCTCTCTGCTGGTGTTAGGGCCGGCTCTAGGCAACAGCAAAGCAAGCAGGTGCTTGGGGCGGCAAATTTGCAGGGGCACAAGAATCCAGCACTAGAGCTGAGAACCAACAGGGAGCCCTGGAAGCTGTAGTTCCTTGGTTAGCTCCCTGCCTCTAGAGCCAGCCCTGGAGCAGGGAAAGAACTACATTTCCCAGCATTCCTTTGGCTGCAATTAACAGGAAAGGGAGGGGGAAGGAGTGTAGAAAACTGAAACCTCATGCTGCAGCTTGCTGTAAATGGTAGGAACAGAGCCAGCTCTAGGTTTTTTGCCGCCCCCCCACCTCAGCCCTGGGCTCCCCCCGCACTCCTGTGTTGCCCCAGCCCTGGATTCTCCCCTGCCCACACCCCCTGCTGCCCCAGCTCTGGCCCCCACCTGCACCCTCCTGCTGCCCCAGCCCTGGGTTCTCCCCCACCCGCATCATAGAATCATAGAATCATAGAATATCAGAGTTGGAAGGGACCTCAAGAGGTCATCTAGTCCAACCCCCTGCTCAAAGCAGGACCAATTCCCAGCTAAATCATCCCAGCCAGGGCTTTGTCAAGCCGGGCCTTAAAAGCCTCCAAGGAAGGAGACTCCACCACCTCCCTAGGTAACGCATTCCAGTGTTTCACCACCCTCCTAGTGAAATAGTTTTTCCTGATATCCAACCTGGACCTCCCCCACTGCAACTTGAGACCATTGCTCCTTGTTCTGTCATCTGCCACCACTGAGAACAGCCGAGCTCCATCCTCTTTGGAACCCCCCTTCAGGTAGTTGAAGGCTGCTATCAAATCCCCCCTCATTCTTCTCTTCTGGAGACTAAACAATCCCAGTTCTCTCAGCCTCTCCTCATAAGTCATGTGCTCCAGACCCCTAATCATTTTTGTTGCCCTCCGCTGGACTCTTTCCAATTTTTCCACATCCTTCTTGTAGTGTGGGGCCCAAAACTGGACACAGTATTCCAGATGAGGCCTCACCAATGTCGAATAAAGGGGAACGATCACGTTCCTCGATCTGCTGGCAATGCCCCTACTTATACAGCCCAAAATGCCGTTAGCCTTCTTGGCAACAAGAGCACACTGTTGACTCATATCCAGCTTCTCGTCCACTGTGACCCCTAGGTCCTTTTCAGCAGAACTGCTACCTAGCCATTCGGTCCCTAGTCTGTAGCAGTGCATGGGATTCTTCCGTCCTAAGTGCAAGACTCTGCACTTGTCCTTGTTGAACCTCATCAGGTTTTTTTCTGCCCAATCCTCTAATTTGTCTAGGTCCCTCTGTATCCGATCCCTACCCTCTAGTGTATCTACCACGCCTCCTAGTTTAGTGTCATCTGCAAACTTGCTGAGAGTGCAGTCCACACCATCCTCCAGATCATTAATAAAGATATTAAACAAAACCGGCCCCAGGACCGACCCTTGGGGCACTCCACTTGAAACCGGCTGCCAACTAGACATGGAGCCATTGATCACTACCCGTTGAGCCCGACGATCTAGCCAGCTTTCTATCCACCTTACAGTCCATTCATCCAGCCCATACTTCTTTAACTTGGTGGCAAGAATACTGTGGGAGACCGTATCAAAAGCTTTGCTAAAGTCAAGAAATAACACATCCACTGCTTTCCCCTCATCCACAGAGCCAGTTATCTCATCATAGAAGGCAATTAGGTTAGTCAGGCACGACTTCCCCTTCGTGAATCCATGCTGACTGTTCCTGATCACTTTCCTCTCCTCTAAATGTTTCATAATTGATTCCTTGAGGACCTGCTCCATGATTTTTCCAGGGACTGAGGTGAGGCTGACTGGCCTGTAGTTCCCCGGATCCTCCTTCTTCCCTTTTTTAAAGATGGGCACTACATTAGCCTTTTTCCAGTCATCTGGGACCTCCCCCGATCGCCATGAGTTTTCAAAAATAATGGCTAATGGCTCTGCAATCTCAATCTCATCTCCTGCCACCCCAGCCCTGGCCCCCCCTCCCATTGCACCTCTCTATCTGAATCCTAGCAAGGCAGGTACATGGATCCCACTAGAATTTAAAATGAAAAGTAAGGGAGAGGAGGCTCTACTAAACTGAGCAGCTTTAGATACAGTACCAGGCACGTAGGAGGATTTACACTTCTGAGCCATGGAAGCAGAAATTGACTTTTCTTTTTCAAATTTAGCTAATATTCAGAAGGGAATCCAGCACCTGCCTTCCAGATTTGAACACCCTCAAAATTCAGGAGTGCTCAAGATCAATTTGGGCAGCTGTTACTTCATTTCTCCCAAATCAAATATACTGATCCACTGTAACTTGCTGTAGGAAAAAGTAGAATAAGTTGAGCAAGAAATGCTTCCCAGTGGTTATTAGGACTGGAATTGCTATTTTCAACAGCCATTGCTTTTTATTATTATTATTATTATTTTTAACTTTTAGTTTTATTTGTTTAAAAGGAAGACAGTGATATTGCATTGGCAAATTCCCCATAGAAACAAAGACTGGAACAAAAGAATAATAAAGGCACCTCAACATTTCCTCATTTCTGTAGGGCAGCCTTATAATATGCATCTAGATAGCTGTGACAGTGTACCCCATAAGGCTTTATGGGGAGGGGGTGCTTATAAATGTATGTATGACATAACTGGAATATGTTTTGTGCTGCCTGTGCCATGTAACAGATCTCCGTAAGGGTTATGATCTACTATATCTATTCATCCTATTTGTACATATATATCATTTTCTACTCGAGGTTAAGAATATGGGCTGCATGCTTGCCTGATTTCTAAGTAAGCTTTGTGAGGCATTTGGTCAGCTTCTTTAGGAAGGAATTCGCCAGGTTAAGTACCTGATCAGGAGACACTTGAGGAACAATGCATCTTGGAATGCTCCAATCCACATGAGAAGTCTTCCTGGAGACATGCAAGATGCCATGTGGACAATGGCGTGGGCCTGCAAAGACTGAGTCATGCAGGGGCATGTGACTTGCCCAGGTGACTCCAAAACTCCATCTTGGAGCTGGACTTTGCATAGGAGGGAGGAGGGGGGTCTCCACCCACAAGAGAGAGTCTATTTAAACCCAGGGGAGACCCCTCCATTTTGTCTTCAACTGGCTAAAGAAGGAGCCTCTCCACACACACACCCCCCCCAGGATACTTGAAGGAGACTGAAACAAAGGACAGTAACTACAGGGGGTGTGAGTGATTGCTGGACCCAGGCTAAAAGGAGATTAGCCTGTAAAAGGGAGCACTCTGGAACTGGTGAGGAAATTATCTGTATTCAGTTTGATTAGGCATAGATTTGCGCATTTTATTTTGTTTTGCTTGGTGACTTACTTTGTTCTGTCTGTTACTACTTTGAACCACTTAAATCCTACTGTCTGTATTTAATAAAATCACTTTCTGTTTAGTAATTTACTCAGAGTATGTATTAATACCTGGGGGAGCAAACAACTGTGCATATCTCTCTATCAGTGTTATAGAGGGCGAACAATTTATGAGTTTGCCCTGCATAAGCTTTATGCAGGGTAAAACGGATTTATCTGGGTTTAGACCCCATTGGGAGTTGGGCATCTGAGTGCTAAAGACAAGCGCACTACTGTGAGCTGTTTTCAGGTAAACTTGCAGCTTTGGGACAGGTGTTTCAGACCCTGTGTCTGTGTCTGGAGCCAGACAGGAGTGGCTGGCTCAGCAAGACAGGGTGCTGGAGTCCTGAGCTGGCAGGGAAAGCAGAAGCAGGGGTAGTCTTTGCACATCTGGTGGCAGCTCCCAAGGGGGTTTCTGTGATCCAACCCGTCACAATAGCCTTCAAGCACACAAGCTGAAAATTGTTCCACTTTACTGCAGTTCTGTAACCATATGGGAACCAATCCTGTCTGTGTTCTGTGCACATCCAAAATTCCTGCTGAATGACCCGCCCTGGGAGCGAGTTACCAGTGACCCATGGCTGGGGCGGCAGGAGGGTGCAGTGTGTGTGTGTGTGGGGGGGGGGGGGGCAGCCAAAATTTTTTTTGCTTGAGGCAGCAAAAAACCTAGAGCCGGCCCTGGCTGGTGTGTAGGAAATGCTAAAGGACACACTTTCAGCTGTAAAACATGCAAAGCACAAAGAAACCATTGTCAGTGCAGACCCAGGGTCTAGTGCAGAATTGCTATATAAAAATCACTCCCCTGAATCCACGCAAGTGTAAAGCAAAACATTTTCATTTCTACAAGGTATTTGATGTCCCAGTTCTGGTGAGTATGGCCTGGCGGCAGGGGTGCCGGACCGTCTGCAGTGGTGGTGGGAGCAACCCATGGCCGAACTGGAGGTGGCCAGGGGGCCATGCCACCTCCCTTTTGTAACATGGATATTGTCTGGAGGTTGGGGACCAGTGTTCTCCTTCCCAAACTGCAAGCCTTGGCAGAGGTAGCACTGGGGGGTGCTTGTGGTGGCTTGTGGCTACCACAACATTTTCCTTACCCTCCTCTCCTGTTGCCACTGCTGCTCTCCAGCATCAAAGGCACCACCCTCTGCCCAGTTCAGAAGCAGGACCCAGGCAGTGTTAAGAGCCCCCGAGAGAGCCCAGGATGGTGTGCGGAAGCCTGGACCCTACACCTGCCTTGGACGCCGACCCCTTGGAAGTATCCACACTGCTCTTGAGAGTTGTGGTGGGGTCACCACTGAGAATCACATGCAGCTCCTTGTTGTTGGGATAGTGCCAAATTGGTGTGACCATACTGAATGAATGCTGCAAGCATAACTTGACATGGCTGAATGGCTGCAGGGGATCCTGGGAGCAGATTCCCTTTAAGCAGAAGCAAATTTGATAAAGAACTGGAAAAGTCTGTGTGCATGGTCGATATTTAACCTATTGGTTGGCAAATATTAGCCCATGCAAAAGTAAATATCACATGTATAAAGTTCCAGCATGAAGCACAGGTCAACTTGGTTATCATAGAATCATAGAATATTAGAGTTGGAAGAGATCTCAGGAGGTCATCTAGTCCAATTCCCTGCTCAAAGCAGGGCCAACACCAACTAAATCATCCCAGCCAAGGCTTTGTCAAGCCGGGCCTTAAAAACCTCTAAGGCAGGGGTAGGCAACCTATGGCACGTGCGCCAAAGGCGGCACGGGAGCTGATTTTCAGTGGCACTCACACTGCCCAGGTCCTGGCCATCGGTCTGGGGGGGCTCTGCATTTTAATTTAATTTTAAATGAAGCATCTTAAACATTTTAAAAACCTTATTTATTTTACATACAACAATAGTTTAGTTATATATTATAGACTTATAGAAAGAGACCTTCTAAAAACGTTAAAATGTATTACTGGCACGCAAAATCTTAAATTAGAGTGAATAAAATGAAGACTCGGCGCACCACTTCTGAAAGGTTGCTGATCCCTGCTCTAAGGATAGAGATTCCACCACCCTCCTACTGAAATAGTGTTTCCTAATATCCAATCTAGACCTCCTCCACTGTAACAATGTGGTTCTGGCAGGACCCAACTGAGAGTGTCAATTCAGGAAAAATTGCTCAAACAGGGCAATTACAGCCCAAGGCTGGGGTTTTTCCACCTCTAAGGTAAACCAAACCAGCCAGACAAAGAGGACTTTGGTCTTACCCCACTGGCTAACCGTAAGTCACACAAGCAATACTCTTAGACACTCCAGTTTTCCAGTATCACCACCAGTGCCACTCATTATGGAGACAAATGGTTATGAAAACCAACATCCCAGTAAAAGAAAAAAGGTTCTCCTGATCCCAAAGGACCAAGCCCTAGACCCAGGTCAATATACAAATTAGATCTTACCCACAAATCACGCTGTTGCCAATCCTTTAGAATCTAAAATCTAAAGGTTTATTCATAAAGGGAAAAAGATAGAGATGAGAGTTAGAATTGGTTAAATGGAATCAATTACATACAGTAATGGCAAAGTTCTTGTTTCAGGCTTGTAGCAGTGATGAAATAAACTGCAGGTTTAAATCAAGTCTCTGGAGTACATCCACAGCTGGGATGGGTCATTCAGTCCTTTGTGTAGAGCTTCCATTTGTAGCAAAGTCCTTCCAGAGGTAAGAAGCAGGATTGAAGACCAAATGGAGATGAAGCATCAGCCTTTTATAGTCTTTTCCAGGTGTAAGAACACCTCTTTGTCCTTACTGTGGAAAATTACAGCAAAATGGAGTTTGGAGTCACATGGGCCAGTCCCTGCATACTTTGCTGAGTTACAAGGCGTATTTGCCTTCTCTCAATGGGTCAGTTGTATAGCTGATGGTCCTTAATGGGCCATCAAGCAGGCTAGGCAGAGCTAACACCAACTTGTCTGGGATGTCTCCCAGAAGCACAGCATAAGTTTGAAATACAGACAGTATAGAGCCAATATTCATAACTTTAACTACAAAATTGATACACACATATAGACAGCATAATCATAACCAGCAAACCATAACCTTGTCTTAGACACCTCATTTGACCCCCTTTATACAAGATTTGGTGCCACTACAGGACTTTGGTTGCAACTATGTTCTATATGGTCCCAGTTCAAATCAATAACGTAACACCCACTGCAACTTAAGACCATTGCTTCTTGTTCTGTCATCTGCCACCACTGAGAACAGCTTAGTTCCATCCTCTTTGGAATCCCCCCTTCAGGTAGTTGAAGGCTGCTATCAAATCCCCCCTCACTCTTCTCTTCTGCAGACTAAATAACCCCAGTTCCCTCGGCCTTCATTCAGTATCATCCCTCGAGCCCCTTCTAAAAATACGAATTAGGTAAAAATTAGTAACCACACACCCACTGGGCATGCTTTTAAGACATATGACTCCTTTGAGGAAAAAGAGTATAAAAATCAAGCAAATTAAATTACTGTTGAGCTTCCTTAATTGACACTTAAAGAAGCTTGTGTGACAAAGTGGGGGACTTTCTTGTTTTTTTTTTGTTGTTTCCCAATGGTTTGCATGCAGAGGGGGAGAGACTCAGTTTCCCTGGGTGTTACTGGTTTAACGAGGGGAGAGGGAGTTTGTTGTTACAGAGGACTGGAGAGGGGACTTGGGACCCCGGCCAATGACCTGGAGAATGGATACCCCAGTGATGGGTGACCCGGAGGCCCAGCTCAGGAGTCGCAGCCGGTTCTGGCCAGTGGGAGGACAATGGGCTGTGAAGAGAGGACCCCAGTGACCTAACCAGCCGGTTCCAGCCAGAGGGGGCCAGAGGACAGAAGCGAGGGGAGGAGGCCCAGGCGACCCGTTTACGACCCTGTTTACCTGGAGAGAACACAATGGACAGAGGCAGGGCTTGGGGCCAGTGATATCAGATGCCCAGCTGGGAAGCAGGGGGGCTCTGGGCTGGAAAGGAGGAGCAGGCAGAGCCCACGTGGATGCAGGGAGACTGGGATGTGCTGGGCTGAGGGAGGCCAGGCCTGAGGCCGGAGAGTTTCCGGGCTGTGTTCAACTCTCAATAAACCCTCCTGCTTTACGCTGGCAGAGAGTCACTCCGGTCTAGAGAACAGGGTTGCATCAGCCCCTTCGGGGGGTGGAGGCCCTGGAGGTCCAGAGTGAGTAGACTCCCTGAGGGGGCCCACGGCGAGAAACACGTGTGCTAAGGCTCAGAGAGGTGCGGCTCCAGGAGGTGGAGGGGCCTGACCCCAGGAGAGAGTGGACCCCCGAGAAGGGCTGTCTCACTGAAAGAGGCACCCCCCATGGACTGCACGGGGCCAAGAGTGGGCACGATCTGTGAGTCCGTGACAGCTTGCAACACTGCTAGACAGAGTAGCCAATCACTCTGTTAAGTGGGCTTGAGTACGACCGTGAACCAGAGGGGTCTCAAGGCAATGGAGACCTTGCTTCGGGGAATCCAAAACAGACCAGAGGGCTGAGAAGAATAGACAAGTAAAGAAGAAGCCGTCTATAAAATTGGTAATCACCTTCTCTGTTTGCCAAGCAGGAACTGCGTAAGGCTAGTGCAGGGACCCTCGTTAAGGGGAATGTAGAGCTCTTAATGTATAGTTCTTAATGTCTAACATAGGAGTTATGTGCTTGATATAACCCTTTACCGCTTGTGTAATTCCTTCTCAATAAATTGCTGTGTATTGAAGATAATTAATGTGGACCTTTTTCACTGGTATGACAGTAACTGCTCCACTGGGAGCCAGTAAAGATCCATTTCAGGGGTAGTAGCGCCCCTTCCCCCGATCATCCTAGTCATAGGCATCGACTCCGTGGGTGCTCCGGGGCTGAAGCATCCATAGGGAAAAAATGGTGGGTGCTGAGCAGGCCCCCTATCAGAACCTGCCCTTCTCCCCCTGAGCCTCCTACCCACTGCAATCAGCTGTTTCACGGTGCAAGAGGCTCTGGGGGGGAGCAGGGAGGAGTGAGAACACGGCGTGCTTGGGGAAGGGGCGGAATGGGGCAGGAAGAGGTCGGGTGGGGTTTGAAAGAGGCAGGTGGGGCCTTGGAGGAGGGGTGGAGTGGGGGGGGCTGGGGTAGAGCTGAGAATCGAGCACCCCTCAACATATTGTAAAGTCGGCGCCTGTGATCCTAATAGCCCTTCTCTACACCTGTTCCCATTTGAATTAATCTTCCTTGAACATGGATGAACTGATCTCTGCACAGTATTCCAGATGAGGTCTTACCAGTGCCTTGTGTAATTTCCATTTCTACACACACATTCTCGTTAGCCATCCTGTCTTTGTTCTTAGGTTCTACACCAAATTTACCATCCTTATTGAAAACTGAGGCAAGTATACATTTAGGTTTTGGGCCATATCTAGATTATACTCAATCTCTACCCACCCTCACTGCAGAGCATTCCCACTTCTTTTCTTATTCTCTTTTTATTTATATGGCTAAAGAACCCTTTACTATTCATTTTAATTAGATTTGCATGGTCTAATCCATCTTATTTGTTGGCAATTCTAACTTTATCTCTGCACTTTCTGACCTCCAAGATGTAGCTTTTTTTTGCAATCAAACCTTTTTTCCATTTCTTATTGACACCTTGTTTACTCCTAATATCCTCTTTGAGGTGATTATTCATCCAAATAGGTCTGGAGTTCTTCCCTAAATTTTTTTCTCCTTGCTTGGGATGCATAGTCCAGACAGTTTTCTTCTCAGAAATTCTTCCAGTCACACACGCAAGGGAAGGCAGAAAATAATGGAGGTGAACTATAACTAATGCAGCTGATGTGAAGCTGAAGGTTTTGGTTTTGTGGAACATTAGGCCATATACCGGGAAAAGGGGGCTGTAAGAAAGAGCTAATTTTCCAAAGTCGAGGAAAGTTATGAACAACATTGATTGGGAGGCAAAACTTAGACAGACAAACGTGAGTGAAAATTAGGAGTTGTTTAAGAATTATTTACTAAATGGTCAAAAAACACAAATTCCAGAAGGAAAAAAGAGGACAACTTCAGTTAAAAGCCCATATTGGTTAAGAGGGGAAGTGACTGCAGCAATTAGAAAAATAAAAAATACATCAAATGGAAAAATGGAGAAGTAGATAGTAATTGATATAAATTAAAAGTTATTAAGTGTAGAAAATTGATAAGGGAAGCTAAAGACATCAGATGAACATCCATGGCTGGCAGGGCTAAGGACAATAAGGAGGAGTTTTTTAAATATATTGGGAACAAAAGAAATCCTAGCAATGGGATAAGCCCATTATTAGATGAAGACTGCAAAATTGTTAATAATGTTTCAGAAAAGGCAGAAGTGTTCAATAAATAGTTCTGTTCTGTATTAGGAAAGAAGCAGAATGATGTAATCATACTATATGAGGATGATGAAATACTTTCCAGTCCATTAGTAATTAAGGAGGATGTTAAACAGTGTCTACTAGGGATAAACATTTTCAAATATGGACATCGGGATAATTTGCACACAAGAGTCCTAAAAGAGTTACCTAAACATAAACATTGGTCAGACCAATGTTCCATCTAGCCAAGTGTCCTGTCTTCTGACAGCGGCCAATGTCAGGTGCTTCAGACGGAATGAACAGAACCTGCAATCACTGAGGGATCCATCCACTGTCGTCCACGCCCAACTTCTAGCAATCAGAGGCTAGAGACAACCAGAGCATGGGGTGGCATCCCTTACTATCTTGGCTAACAGCCATTGATGTTCCTATCTTCCATGAACTTATCTAATTCTTTTTTTGAACCCAGTTATACTTTTGGCCTTCTCCTGGCAATGAATTCTATGGGTTGATTGTGCATTGTGTGAAGCACTTATTTTTGTGTGTTTTAAACCTGCTGCCTATTAAATTCATTTGGTGACCCCAGGTTCTTGTGTTATGGGAAGGAGCAAATAATACTTCATTATTCACTTTCTCCAAATCATTCACAATTTTAGACCTCTACCATGTCCCCTCTTAGTTGTCTCTTTTCCAAGCTGAAAAGCCCCATCTTTTTAATCTTTCATAGAATCATAGAATATCAGGGTTAGAAGGGACCTCACGAGGTCATCTAGTCCAACCCCCTGCTCAAAGCAGGACCAATTCCCAATTACATCATCCTAGCCAGGGCTTTGTCAAGCCTGACCTTAAAAACCTCTAAAGAAGGAGATTCCACCACCTCCCTAGGTAACCCATTCCAGTGCTTCACCACCCTCCTCATGAAAAAGTTTTTCCTAATATCCAACCTAAACCTCCCCCCTGCAACTTGAGACCATTACTCCCTGTTATGTCATCTGCTACCATTGAGAACAGTCTAGATCCATCCTCTTTGGAACCCCCTTTCAGATAGTTGAAAGCAGCTATCAAATGCCCCCTCATTCTTCTCTTCTGCAGATTAAACAATCCCAGTTCCCTCAGCCTCTCCTCATAAGTCGTGTGCTCCAGCCCCCTAATCATTTTTGTTGCCCTCCGCTGGACTCTTTCCAATTTTTCCACATCCTTCTTGTAGTGTGGGGTCCAAAACTGGACACAGTACTCCAGATGAGGCCTCACCAATGCTGAATAGAAGGGAATGATCACGTCCCTCGATCTGCTGGCAATGCCCCTACTTATACAGCCCAAAATGCCATTAGCCTTCTTGGCAACAAGGGCACACTGTTGACTCATATCCAGCTTCTCGTCCACTGTTACTCCTAGATCCTTTTCTGCAGAACTGTTTCCTAGCCATTCGGTCCCTAATCTGTAACAGTGAATGGGATTCTTCTGTCCTAAGTGCAGGACTCTGCACTTATCCTTCTTGAACCTCATCAGGTTTCTTTTGGCCCAATCCTCTAATTTGTCTAGGTCCCTCTGTATCCTATCCCTACCCTCCAGCGTATCTACCACTCCTCCCAGTTTAGTGTCATCTGCAAACTTGCTGAGAGTGCAGTCCATGCCATCCTCCAGATCATTAATGAAGATATTGAACAAAACCGGCCCCAGGACTGACCCTTGGGGCACTCCGCTTGATACTGACTGCCAACTAGACATGGAGCCATTTATCACTACCCGTTGAGCCCGACGATCTAGCCAGCTTTGTATCTACCTGTGGTGGGGCGACTACCCCACACCCAGAGATACTGGGCTGCGGCAGGCCTAGGCGCCTGCGTAGACGCGCGGCCAATCAGGAGGGCTTACTGGGAGCCAATCAGAAGGCAGATTGGAGCCAGCCAATCAGGGCCCGGCTTAGCCATATAAAAGGCTGCCCAGAGCAGGAACAGTCAGTCTGTCCCAGGCCTTCAGAGGGGAAGGTCTGTTTCCAGAGCTGGGAGGCCAGCACCACGGACAGTGCAGTGCAGGCCAGCCTGAGAGAGTGGGAGAAGGCCCCACTCCATAGCCTGCTAGGCGGCAGGCCTGGCAGGAGGAGGCCTAGCGTAGCGAAGGGCTGTTGGGGAAGCGGTCCAGAGGGATAGTCAGAGAAGGAAGATAGTGAGACTGTTGCCTGAGGGCCTCTGGACCGGGACTCAGAGTAGTGGGTGGGCCTGAGTTTCTCTCTTCCCCCCCCCCCCTTTTCCCCCTTTGTTTGCTGTGCTGCCCCACGCACAGCCATGGGCCGCAGGGAGCGGCCAGTCAGAACCACACCAGGTCCTGGACTGTGAGGACTGGACTCGAGGGTGTGGGGCTGTTGTTTAACCACCACCACCACCCCCCCCGGAAGGGGGTGTGAATGGATCAGGGAACACTGTCGGAGGGCAGTGCTCCGGAAGAGGACACCGTACGTGGAGAGCAGCGCAAACCCGCGCACCCAATGAAGGCGAGACGACAGGCGGGACGCCACCCAAAGAGGGCACTCTACTGGCTAAAACTAATTCCCCGAGACTACCAGGAGGAGGCGCCGCAGAGGTGAGCTACCGACTCTGTCACACTACCTTATAGTCCATTCATCCAGCCCATACTTCTTTAACTTGCCGGCAAGAATACTGTGGGAGACTGTATCAAAAGCTTTGCTAAAGTCAAGGAATAACACATCCACTGCTTTCCCCTCATCCACAGACCCAGTTATCTCCTCATAGAAGGCAATTTGGTTAGTCAGGCATGACTTGCCCTTGGTGATTCCATGCTGACTGTTCTTGATCACTTTCCTCTCCTCTAAGTGCTTCAGAATTGATTCCTTGAGGACCTGTTCCATGATTTTTCCAGGGACTGAGGTGAAGCTGACTGGCCTGTAGTTCCCTGGATCCTCCTTCTTCCCTTTTTAAAAGATGGGGACTACATTAGCCCTTTTCCAGTCATCCGGGACCTCCCCCGATCACCATGAGTTTTCAAAGTTCATGGCCAATGGCTCCGCAATCACATCCGCCAACTCTTTTAGCACCCTCGGATGCAGCGCAGCATATGAGTTTTCCTCATACTGAACCTGTTCCACACCCATAATCATTTTTGTTGTCCTTCTCGGTACCTTTTCCAATTCTAATATATCTTCTTTGAGATAGTGTGACCAACATTCAAGGTGTGGGCATACCATGGATTTATATAGTGGCATTATGATATTTTCTGTTTTATTATCTACTCCCTTCCTAATGGTTCCTAACATTCTGTTACCTTTTTTGACTGCTGCTGTACATTGAGTGCTGGGGGGGCTACCCCTGGGGCCCGATCCGGAGTGATGGCAGAAGGAGGAGGGGTGACTATGGGAGCTAGGCCACCAGGGTCACCGATGGCAGAGCCGGCGCCCTCCCGGATCTCGCAGGGTCCCTGGTGCCCCTCTGTGCTGGACCAGGGGGCAGTCCCTCCAGACCTGCCCCATCACCCGGCAAAGGTAACACCAGACCTCCCCTGAGTAGTGCACCTGGTAGTTGGTCCCCTGGTAGGGCACCAGACAGGACCCCTCGAGCACCACCCCGCCATGCACCGCCGGCAGCAGTTGGTTAGACCTGCTGGCGGAAGGACAGGATGTGACGGAGGGTGGGGTCCTTGCAGCCCAGTGGTAGAGGGCTGATAATAGAAATGGGCTTCCCCAGGGTGGAAAGAAGGGTAAAAGGGCAGCGCTGGGCAGGGCAGTGCATGGAGCCCCTGTGGCCATCTCCACACCTAGGAGCCAGAGGGAAATGCCAACTGCTTCCCGGGGGCAGCCAACAGGACTTTTAATGACCTGATCAGCAGTGATGGCCGGAGCCGCCGGCGTTCCTTTTTGCTTGGGTGTTCTGGTCAAAAACGGGATGCCTCACAACCCTAGTGAAGTCTTTCTAAACAATTGCTCTAGCTCAAACATGGGTTTTGGGGCTTAATACTAGGCAATATTCTATAGCCTGTGTTATGCACCAGATCAGACTAGCTGACCCTAAAATTCTTTTCTGGCCCTTCAATATTAGGGTTGCTAACCTTCCCAGACTGGCCAGGAGTCTCCAGAAATTGGCCTTGATCTCCCAGTGGCTATTGAAAGCCATCCAGGAGATTTTAATAGGCCAAAAGTCTAGTGGGTGGCGAAGCAGGGCTAAGGCAGGCTCCCTACCTGCCTTGGCTCCGTGCGGCTCCCGGAAGTTACCGGCATGTCCCTCTGGCTCCTAGGCGTAGGGGCGATGAGGGGGTCTCTGCTCCAGTAACCGCAGCCAATGGGAGCTGTGAGGTCAGGGGCAGTGCACTGCAGAGCCACCTGGCCACCCTGAGCCTAGGAGCCAGACATGCCGGTCACTTCCAGGAGCTGCCTGAGGTAAGTGCTGCCCAGCTGGAGCCTGCATCCCAAACCCCCTCCCACACTCCAACCCCCTGCCCCAGTCCTGAGCCCCCTCCCACACCCAAACTCCCTCCCAGAGCCCGCACCCCAAACCCTCTCCTGCACCCAACCTCTTGGCCCCAGCCCAGAGCCCCCTCCTGCACCCAAACTCCCTCCCAGAGCCCACACCTAAGGTTGCCAACTTTTTATTGCAACAAAACTGAACACCCTAGCCCCACCCCTCCCCAGAGGCCTTGCCCACTACATTCCCCCTTCCTCACTGGCTCGCTGTCTCCCATCCTCGCTCACTTTCACTGGGCTGGGGCAGGGGGTTGGGGTGTGAGAGAGGGTGAGGGCTCTTAATGGGGGTGCAGCCAGAAATGAGGGGTTCAGGGTGCGGGAGGGGGCTCTGGGCTGGGGTAGGGGGTTGGAGTGTGGGAAGGGGTGAGGGTTAGGGTGCTGGGTCTGTGGTGGGGCTGGGGATGAGGGGTTTGGGGTGCAGGAGGGGGTTCGATGCTGGGGGGGTGGGGCCGAGGGATTTGGAATGTGGGAGGGGGCTGAGGATTGAGGCAGGGGGTTGGGGTGTGGAAGGGGTGAGGGCTCTAGGCTGGGGGTACTGACTCTGGAGTGGGGCTGGGGATGTGGGGTTTCGGGTGGAGGAGGGTGCTCTGGGTTGGGGGGGCTCAGGGCTGGGGTAGGGGTTTGGGGTTGGGGCGTGGGCTTACCTTGGGCGGCTCCCGGTCAGTATTGCAGTGGGAGTGCTAAGACAGGCTTCCTGCCTGTCCTGGGGCACTGTGCTTGCGCCCCGGAAGTGGCCAGCAGGTCCGGCTCCGGGGCGGGGGCAGGAGGCTCCATGGTGCATACTGCTCTCTCCCGCAGGCACTGCTCCCCCCCCCCCAGTTCGGCCAATGGGAGTACAGAGTCAGTGCTCGGGGTGGGGGCAGCACATGCCATGGAGCCTCCTGCCTCCCGCCCCACCTAGGAGCGGGATGTGCTGGCTGCTTCCGATGCACAGCGTGGTGCCCCAGGACAGGTAGGGACTAGCCTGACTTGGCTCCGCAGCACCGCCGACCCGACTTTTACCAGCCCGGTCGGCGGTGCTGACCGAAGCCACCAGGGTCCCTTTTCAACTGTATGTTCCGGTTGAAAACTAGACACCTGGTCACTCTGGTACACTCCCTCCCACACCCCCAACCCCTCCACCCCAGCCTGGAGCCCCCTCCTGCACCCAAACTCCCTTCCAGAGCCCACACCCCCTTCCGCACCCCAACCCTCCGCCCCATCCTGATGAAAGTGAGTGAGCAGGGGGCGAGGCCTTGGAGAAGGGGCATGGCAGGGATGTGGCCTAGGGAAGGGGCAGGGAAGGGGGCGGGGCAAAGGTGTTTAGGTTTGATTAAAAACAACGAGGAGTCCTTGTGGCACTTTAGAGACTAACAAATTTATTTTGGGCATAAACTTTCCTGGGCTAGAACCCACTTCATCAGATGCATGGAGTGGAAAATACAGGAGCAGATATAAATACATGAAAAGATGAGAGTTGCTTTACCACATGTGAGGTCAGTCTAACGAGACAATTCAATTAAGGGAGGAAACATAACTTTTGTAGTGCTAATGAGAGTGGCCCATTTCAAACAGTTGATAAGAAGGTGTGAGTAACAGTAGGGGAAAATTAGGTTTAGGTTTTGTAATGATCCAAACACTACCAGTCTTTATTCAGGCCTAATTTGATGGTGTCCAGTTTGCAAATTAATTCCAATTCTGCAGTTTCCCGTTGGAGTCTGTTTTTGAAGGTCTTTTGTTGAAGAATTGCCACTTTTAGGTCTGTTATTGAGTGACCAGGGAGATTGAAGTGTTCTCCTACTGGTTTTTGAATGTTATAATTCCTGATGTCAGATTTGTGTCCATTTAGTCTTTTGTGTAGAGACTGTCCAGTTTGGCCAATGTGCATGGCAGAGGGGCATTGCTAGCACATGATGGCATATATCATGTTGATTAGACCATTGGTAATCGTGAGCTGCACTATGGTGTCACAGGCATCTCCCTGTGGTTTTCCCGGAAGCAGGGGCGGCTCCAGGCACCAGCGCAGCAAGCGTGTGCCTGGGGTGGCAAGCCGCGGGGGGTGGTGTGCCGGTTGTCGTGAGGACGGCAGTCAGGTGGTGTTCGGCGGTGTGCCTGCGGGAGGTCCGCTGGACCCGCGGTTTCGGTGTTAATTCGGCGGTGGGTACGCTGAAGCGCGGGACTGGCAGATCACCGGCAGAAACGCCACCGAATCCATGTGACCGCGGACCGCCCGCAGGCGTGCCACTGAAGGCTGCCTGACAGCTGTGCTTGGGGTGGCAAAAACCATAGAGCCGCCCCTGCCCAGAAGCTGAGCGGAGGCCTAACGACAATGGGGGAGCACTCGGTGATAGCTGTGGGTTTAACTTTTTGCAATAGCTGACTTGGCAAACGCCAGCTGTGTAGACGCTGCCCCTCCTCCAAGGCACGGGTAGGGGAGGGCGAGGAGCGGCTCGCGAAGCAGAGAGAGGGCGCCCCCTGGCTTTGGTTCGGTGACCCAACGGCCCGCAGTATTTGCCACACAGGGGGCGAGTGATACGCTATGCGCATGCGCGCACGGCACCCCTCCCGCTATTGCTATGGCAACAGAAATCAACAGGCCTACTTGCGGTTTGGTCCCGGCGTGCACCTCGGCGGCGGGGTCTCGCGCTGATTTCCCCACGTTCAGTCGTGTCTTCAGCGAGGGGAGCCCGCCGGGAGACTGGGGGCGCCTCAGGCGTCAGCATTAGCCGCGTCTCCGCTCCGGGCCCTGGGCCGTGAGCGACCCCGAGGCTTGAGAGGGGCCCCCCGGCTAGGACCGAGGCAGCATGAGCGTGGCGGAGGTGGAGGAGCTCGTCTCCCAGAAATACGAGATCAAGAAGCGCCTGGGCAAGGGGGTGAGCGCGGCCGATGCCCCCCGGGGTAGGAGCTCCTGCGCCTTCTGAGCGCGAGCGGCTGGCTCCTGCCTGAGCCTCGGGAAGCCGGAGGGTGGGATTGAACCCAGGCTGCCTCCTGGTGTGCGGCGTTCGCAGGCTGCCCCCGCCCGGTAGCCAGGGGCTGTGGGGGCAGAAACGCCCCTTCCCCCAGGGGTGGCTGGGCTCCTGCTGCCCGGGAGACGGGCTGCGCTGCGCTGCACGCCGCGGCCGAAGCCCCACGGCTCTGGAAAACGCCAGGGTGGCGACAAGTTAATCCTGAGGCGGGAAGAAAGGGGAACACAAGCAAGTGAAGTGGGAAGCTTGGAATGGCTCCGCCTTCAACTTTGTAAGTGAGGTTTAATGTTAGAGCAGCCCAGTTGGAAACAATGACCATGTCAGTCCTTTGTCTGAACAGGGCTGACAGCAAATCCATGTTCGTGCTGTGCTTTCTAAATGCTAACTCTTAATATTAGGCAAGCAAACAACAGGAAAAAGTATCAGAGGGGTAGCCGTGTTAGTCTGAATCTGTAAAAGGTAACAGAGGGTCCTGTGGCACCTTTAACAGGAAAAAGGATTTTCCTGCTGATCTAGCCTGAGGGTTGCAGGACTTGCTGGGGTGTTTTACAGTTTAATGCTTTTTAAAGGGTAAACCCAACCAGTTCAGACCTCCCAATTAACTTTCTTAATTAAAATAAAGTTTTAAATGACCCAAGTTGCTGATAAAGTGGAGGAATAGAGGGTTTAAGGAAAAGAGGTAGTTTTAATCCCCTCATCCTTCTACAATGCACGATTTACCTTTTAAGTAGTGCTTTATGACTCTTCATTTATATTTTCTATTAAAATTAGACTGGGAGCTATTTTTTTCATTTTTTTTTTTTCCAATAGAAAGCTGGTTGAAAACATTCCTGAAAGGGCAACTAGACTTATTAGGGGGAATGTGGTCTGACGAGGCAAAGAATTTATATAAGAGAAAAGTGAACTACTTCTTAACGCATGCAAAACCCTGTAGGCACCTAAACTCACTCAGTGCCTAAGTTTTTCAGGGTAAAACATGCCTACATTTATGCCTCTGGGTATGCTCACTGCTGTCGCACTCTAGGCACCTGACTGTCTATCTACCACTAAAGCCCCAGAGCATTTCTCAAACCAGGGGAAGATAGGCATTCAGCCAGGGCTGGCTCCAGGCACCAGCTTAACAAGCAGGTGCTTGGGGCGGCCAAGGGAGAGGGGCGGCAGGTCCCTCACTCCCTCTAAGAGCGAAGGACCTGCCGCTGAACTGCCGCCACCGATTGTGGCTTTTTTTTGCTTGGGGCAGCAGAAATGCTGGAGCCGGCCCTGCATTCAGCCGCCTAACTTCATGCAGGGCTCAAATTGGTAGGCATGCTTAGAGGTGCCTGTTGGATTGGGTCCCATTCAGAATCGAAGAGGAGGAGCTGCTGCTAACCTTATAACTTGTAGCCCAGTGGTTAGGTCACTCACTTAGGATATGGGAGATCCAGATACAATCCCGCATCTGCCAGAGATGGGATTAAGATTTGGCCAGGAGTCTTCCACCTCTCAGATGAGTGCTCTGACAACTGTGCTATGGGATATTCTGATTTGGAGCTCCCTCAATCTGTCCTGTTGAAGCTATTCCACTGTGGATAGATACTAAAATAGTCATTGGGTGAGAGTATGAGAGTGCGTGGGAATGACTCTGTAATGCAATTATTGGGATTTTGGGGAGGTGGGAAAACCTAGGTCCAGTGCTCCTGCTTAAGCCATTCTTTCATTATTGATCCACAATGAGACTGCTTCAACAGGAGAGACTTAGGGAACTCCACATCAGAATATCTCATAGCTCAGTGGTTTGTGAATGCTCTTGAGATGTGGGAAGACCCCTGTTCAAATCCTTTCTCCCCCCCCTCTGACAGCCAGGGGGAATTGAACTTGAGTCTTCCACATCCCAGGTAAGTGCTCTAACTAGTGGACTACAAGTTATAAAGTAGGTACCTCTACCACCTCCTCTGGCCATTTTGTGTGGCACGAGGCAGGCACCTAATTCATTCTCACAAGAAATTCCTTAGGCACTTAAGCCAGGTGGAAGGCACTTCTTCATGGATTGCTAAGAAGAGCTAGGCACCTCCCTACAGCCCAGGCTTTTAAGTCACCCGTCTCCAAGAGGGATGGGGCTTAGCACACCCACCTCTTGTTGGCATTTCCCATTAGCTAGCTTAAACAGTTCTCTGCCTAGTGCCTGGCTTTTGAGGATTGCAATCTAAGAGTATGTCTACGCTGCAATAAAACATCCATCACTGGCCCATGTCAGCTGACTTGGGCTCCTGGTGCTCAGGCAGTGGGGCTGTAAATTTGAAATGTAGATATTTGGGCTTGGAGCCTGGGCTCTGGGACCTCGTGAGGGTGGAGGGTCCCAGAGCCAGGTTCCTAGCCCAAGCCCGGATGGCTGCACTGCAAGTCAGCTAACACAGGCTAGCCATGGGTGTTTTATTGCAGTGTAGACATACCCTGAGATGCCTATCTCTCCCCATTCATTATATACAGAAACAATAACAGAAAATGTGGAAATAGCAGAGGTGCTTAATGACTTCTTTATTTTGGTTTTCACCAAGAAGCTTGGTGGTGATTGGATGTCTAACACAGTGAATGCCAGTGAAAATGAGGTAGGATCAGAGGCTAAAATAGGGAAAGAACGAGTTAAAATTACTTAGACAAGTTAGATGTCTTCAAAGAGCTGACTGAGGAGCTATCTGAGCCATTGGCAATTCTTTGGAAAGTCATGGAAGACAGGAGAGATTCTGGAAGACTGGAAAAGGGCAAATATAGTGTCAATCTATAAAAAGGGAAATAAAGACAATCCAGGAAATTACAGACCAGTCATCTTAACTTTTGTGCCTTGAAAGATAATGGAGCAAATAATTAAGCAATCAATTTGCAAACATCTAGAGGATATAGTGATAAGTAACGATCAGCATGGATTTGTGTCAAACCAACCTGATAGTTTTCTTCGAAAGGGTAACAGATTTTGTGGATGGGGGAGGGGGGAAGTGGTAGACGTGGTATATCTTGACTTTAGTAAGGCTTTTGATAGTGTCTCGCATAACCGTCTCATAAACAAACTAGGGAAATACAACCTAGATGGAGCTGCTGTAAGATGGGTGCATAACTAGTTGGAAAACTGTTCCCAGAGAGTAGTTCTCAATGGTTCACAGTCACGCTGGAAGGGCATAATGCATGGGGTCCTGCAGGAATCAGTTCTGGGTCCAATTCTGTTCAATATCTTCATCAATGATTTAGATAATGGCATAGAAAGTTTGCGGACGATACCAAGCTGGGAGGGGTTGCAAGTGCTTTGGAGGAGAGCATTATAATTCAAAATTATCTGGACAAACTGGAGAAATGGTCTGAAGTAAATAGGATGAAATTCAGTAAGGACAAATGCAAAGTACTTCATTTAGGAAGGAACAATAATTTCCCATTTTGTATGCGTGCAACTGACTTCCTAGGAAGAATACTGCGGAAAGGGATCTGGGTGTCATAGTGGACCACAAGCTAAATATGAGGCAACAGTGAGGCAAAAAAAGCAAACATCATTCTGGGATGTATTAGCAGGAATGTTGTAAGCAAGACACGAGAAGTAATTCTTCTGCTCTACTCTGTACTGATTAGGCCTCAACTGGAGTATTGTGTCCAGTTCTGGGTGCCACATTCAGGAAAAGTGGACAAATTGGAAAAAGTCCAGAGAAGAGCAACAAAAATGATTCTAGGTCTAGAAAACATGACCTATGAGGGAAGATTGAAGAGCAAGTTAGACAAACACCTGTCAAGGATGGTCTAGATCAGGGGTCTTAAACACGTGGCCCGCGGGGCTCTTGTGTGTGGCCTGCCAAGCTCCCCGTGGCCCCTCCCCGCACACACTCCGCTCCTCTGCCTACCGGTGGGATTGCCTCCTGACCCTGCGAGCCTCACACTGCTCTCTGAAGCAGCCGGCAGCATGCCCCTTTGGGCCGGGGGGAGGGGGAAGGAGGCAGAGGGCTCCGGCATTGCCTACTTCCAGGCACCGCCCCCCACAGCTCCCATTGGCTGGGAACAGGGAACCGCGGCCAATGGGAGCTTCGTGGGAGGTACCTGGAGGAGCAGCAAGAGCATGGTTCCAGCTGCTTCCTGGAACGAAGCAGCACGGAGCCGGGGGCCAAGGCAGGCAGGGAGCCTGACCTGGCCCCAGTGAGTGCCGCTGCCACCCCAGAGCCGCTCTAGGTAAGCGGCACCAGGCTGGAGCTCACATCCTGAACTGCTCCTGCACCCCCAAGTCCCTGCCCTGAGCCCCCTGCTGCATCCCATACCCCAGCTCCCTGCCCTGAGCCACCTGCTGCACTCTGCACCCTGACTCCCTGCCACACCCCCTTGTACCCCACACACCAACTCCCTGCCCTGAGCACCCTGCACACCTCCTGCACCTCAATTCCCTGCCCTCAGCCCCCACTGCACCTTGCACCCTTTCTGCACCCCCTGGAGGCAGCGTTGGGGTGGGGACTTCAGGGAAGGGATTGGGGTGGTGCAGGGAAGAGGTGGGGCAGGAGCGGGGCCTAATTGGAAGGGGTGGAGTGGGGGCGGGGCCAGAGTCAGTGGGGGGTGAGTGTCAGTGATGTGGCCCTCGGGCCAATGCACTAGTCCTCATGCGGCCCTTGGGGTCATCTGAGTTTGAGACCCCTGGTCTAGATCGGCGTGGACAAACTTTTTGGCCCGAGGGCCACATCAGGGAACAGAAATTGTATGGCGGGTGGTGTGGGCTCTGGGGTGGGGTTGGGGGTGAGAGGTTTGGGGTGCAGGAGGGTGCTCCGGGCTGGGATCGAGGGTTTTGAAGAGTGGGAAGGAGATAAGGGCTGGGGAAGGGGGTTGGGGTGTGGGGAAAGGCTCAGGGGGTGCAGGCTCTGAGCGGCGCTTACCTCAAGTGGCTCCCCGAAGCAGTGACATGTTCCTATGTGGAGGCGCGGCCAGGAATCTCTGCACGTTGCCCCATCCAAAGAGCCACCCCTGCAGCTCCAATTGGCGCGTGTAGCAGCCGCAGTGGGGCCATGCCACAGCTTCCAGGAGCCGCATGGTGTGGCCCCCGACCCTGCGCCCCGGCTGGAGCGGGGCTGGGCCATGTGGCACTGCTCGCAGGCCAGCTTAAAACGGCTTGTGTGCCGGATCCTGCCCGTGGGCCATAGTTTGCCCACCCCTGGTCTAGATAATACTCACTCCTGTTATGAGTGCAGGGGACTGGACTAGATGACCTCTTGAGGTCCCTTCCACTCCTATGGGTCTATGACTGTATAGAGCGCCTAGGCACCTAACTTGGCTTTGTGGATCTCAGTGGTGTTCTTGTATCTTCTAGGCACCTAAAAGTTAGGCACCTTGACACTCAGCGTTGCATTACTTGAGTCCCTTTGTGCATCCCATCCCTTATGCCTACTGCAGTTCAGTATTTTGCCCATATCAGTACCCTTTGTTTAAACTCTTAGCTAGTTTTCAATCCACATGACAGTATCATTTAAGATAATTTGAATCCTTTTTTCTGTTAAGATTTTTGTGAGAAACTGTATTACATGCTTTACTAAAATCAAGATATAGAACATCTGCAGGCTCATCATCAGCTAATAATATAATTCTATCAAACATATTGATAGGACAAATTCACAGTGCATAACTTTATTCACGCTAAGCTTCTTATGGTCCTAAGAGTCCCTCAAACATTTAATATATAATATAATTAAGATCAAGTGCTTAATAGGATTTTAAAAATGACTGAATATTTAGGGGAAGGATTGTCTTGTGGCTAAGGTACTGAAATGAGGTTTAGGAGATATGAGTGCAATTCCCAGCTCTGTCACAACTTCCTGTGTTACCTTGCTGAGCAAATCATTTAATATTTTTGTGCCTCGGTTCATAATATATAAAATGGGGCTAATACTTCCATTCTCCTACTTTTTGTCTTGTGTATGTATATATTGTAATCTCTTTGAGACCGAGACTGTCTGATAGTATGTGAACACATAGGCCCAGATCCACAGATATTTAGGCTTCTTAGGAGCATAGTACAATTGCATCCCATTCTCAGTTGGTGTCACTAGGTGCTAATGTAATAAAAATAACTATATGGGTAATGAGACTGTCCAGAATTACATTGGATAGAATAACTTTTTTTATACTTAAAAGTATAATGCTTCAGTGTCTAAGCTGATCTCTGACAGGGGTTAGGAAGAAACTTCTCTTATGGACAAGATTTTCCTTAACTGTCTATTTCTTGCACCTTCTTCTTAAGCATCTGATGCTGGCTACAGTCAAAGACGTGATACTGTACTAGAAGGACCCCACTAGTTTGATCCAGTGTGACAGTTCTTGTGTGACAAAAGTATTGCCCCTTTTTATAGATAGATCTAGCAAGATTTATTCTTTACATCCCTCAATCCTAACAGTGCTTTTTATTGATCCTGGTCTTTTTACCCTTTAGATGTTTAATGATTTATTTTTTCTGTTAATACTTTCTAAGAACATTCTCTTCACCCCCACCCCCACCCCCCCCCCGGCCCTAACTGAATCTAGGGACTGAAAGGAAGTTGGTGTGGGTGATATAACTGGTGGATCCATCTATCCTTTTTACCTAGGCCTACGGAATTGTTTGGAAAGCAATTGATCGCAGGACAGGAGAAATAGTTGCTGTCAAGAAGATCTTTGATGCTTTTAGGAACAGAACAGATGCTCAGGTAAAGAACTGTTTTACCAATGTATTCTGAAAGACATGCATGGTGAGTACAGGGGTACTTCAAAGAGTCACACATTGACCTAGATGGGTAGATCTCTGGAACTTGTTGCCACAAGGTATTAAGGACAAGAGCATAGTAAGTGATTTGACATTTATATGGGTAATAAGAATTTCACCCTCTATAGCTTACACTAGTTAGGATAAAAATGTATAAGAGGTAGCCAAACCTCATGTGTCATGATGTAACTAACCACTGACTGGCTGATGTTAAGAAGAAACTTCTTCTATAGCCATGTAAATATTTTCATGTTACCAAGCAATTAGATTTTTCCTAGTCTGACCCCCACACATGACACTCCACTCTTTAATAAATGGAGTTTAACCATCGTACTGGGCAGTCACTTCCTCTTCCATCTATGATCTTATTGCTGTGACAGTAAATATTTTTGTTTATTTCTAGAGAACATTCCGGGAAATTATGTTCCTGCAGGTAAGTAACATGTCTTCTCCCCTCTGATGTATCCTTTAGCTCTCCTTTGTATCTCTTCCAGCCAGCATCCGCTTCTTTCCTTCTCATCCTTTGGTTATAGTGCAGTGGCTACTGCCACCACCTCTTGTCATGTCTCAATCATTCTTTTCTGTGTTTGTCTCAGCAGTAGCAAGCAGTCTTTCCATGACTAGTAAAAAAAAGAGAGAAAAATCTGGTGGTGTTCCTCCCAGAGTGTCTGTCTGACTTGTCTGTGGCTTCACTACTCTTTTATATTCTTAACTACACTCCTGTCATTGTTTCTGATCTATAATCAGTCTCACTCCACCTGCCTCCTTTCTTCCCTTTTTGAAATGATGTATCCTGCACATGGCCAATCCTTGGTTTTAGCTCTTGTGCATTTCATTAGATGCTCTGGTAGGAAGGTAATGCTGTCAGGTTTGGAAGTCCTTGTCTGGGGAAAGAAGGCATGTGGTGCTCAAGACTAGAGGCCCTCGTTTGGTAGGGAAGAAGGTGAAAGATGTTCCTTACTTGAACTGTGAGGGAGAAAGCTTGATCACTTGAAATAACCAAAACTTGACAGAATCCTGTAAAATGTATTGTAAGGAGCAGTTCTAGACATAGATTTGAAGGTCAGAAGGGACCATTGTGATAATCTATTCTCGCCTCCTGTATTATACAGGCCACAGAATCTCCCCAAAATAATTCCTAGAACATATCTTTTAGTAAAACATTTCAACTTGATTTAAAAATCATCAGTGATGGACCCTCCACCACAACCCATGGTAAATTGTTCCAATGGTTAATTACCCTGACTGTCAAAAATTTATCCCTTATTTCCAGTCTGAACTTGTCTACTTTCAACTTCCAGTCACTGGATCATATATCTTTTTTCTGCCAGATTGAAGAGCCCACTATTAAATATTTTGTTCCCCCGAAGGGGCTTACAGACTAATCAAGTCACCCCTTATCCTTCTCTTTGTTAGACTCAGAGTTCAGTCAATTTAGCTTACCCCACTATAGGGCATGTTTTCTAATCCTTTCATCATTCTCGTGACACTAGCATAATAAATCATACAATAAATACAATTAAATTGTATTAAAATCAATTCCATAAGAACTCAGCCAGCCACCTAGCTACTGCCTTCATCACTTATGAAGCATACCTTCTCCAGAGATACTATCAAACAGAACCGATATTATTATTTGGCAGATGATTTTATCTTTTGTATATGGCATTGCTGCGACTGATGCTGCAATACTGTATCCAGTTCTGGTGTCCACATTTGAAAAAGGATATATAAAATTTGAGAGGGAGCAGAGAAGAGCCAAAAAATTACTTAGTGTGAGAGTTAAGAAGCTCGATCTGTTTTTTTTTTTTTTTTTTTTTTTTTTTTTTATAAAAAGAGAACTTGATTACAGTGTAAAAGTACCTTCACTGGGAGAAAATAGTAGGAATTAAGAGGTTCCTTAATCTAGCAGAGAAAGACCTAACTTCCAGCCATTGGCTCTTGTTAAGCCAGACAAATCCAAATTAGAAATAAGGCACACACATTTAATAGTGAGAGTGATTAACCATTGGAAGAAACTCCCAAAGGAAGTGGTGTATTCTTCATCTGGTGAAGTCCAAATCAATTCTAGATACCTTTCTGAAAGATATACTTTAGTCAAACACAAGGTTTGGGACTCAATACAGGAGTAACTTGATGAGATTCTATGGCCTATGTTATACAGGCGGTCAGACTAGATCAGGGGTAGGCAACCTATGGCAAACGTGCCAAAGGCAGCATGCGAGCTGATTTTCAGTGGCACTCACGCTGCCTGGGTCCTGGCCACTGGTCCGTGAGGGCTCTGCATTTTAATTTAATCTTTAAATGAAGCTTCTTAAACAGTTTAAAAACCTTCTTTACTTCACATACAACAATAGTTTAGTTTATATATTATAGACTTATAGAAAGAGACCTTCTAAAAACATTAAAATGTATTACTGGCATGCGAAACCTTAAATTAGAGTGAATAAAATGAAGACTCGGCACACCACTTCTGAAAGGTTGCCGACCCCTGGACTAGATAGTGTAATGATTCCTTCTGGCCTTAAAAATCTATGAACCTGTAAAACTAATTATAGATGTAAGTAGTGACCCCCTATATTAAAGTTGCTTAATTCTTCCTTTGATAACCCCTTATTTGCAGTTGCTTATATCTTTGCTAAATTTAAACTATTTGGATTGCAGTTTTCCATGCTTGGGCTCTGCCTCAGGTTGGATTTTAAAAAATTTTTTTAGTACAAATGATGCAGCTATTTTTAAGATTAAGTTTGTGGGGGGGAATAGGAAGATTTTTTTTTTTTTTTTCCAGCATAAGCCACTTTCTCTGACCAGTTTTTGGTGGTGCTAATGTTACAGAATTTGGAAGATGTATAATGAATGAGTCAGAGGACTGTTGGAAGAGAAAGGATGGTCTCGTAGTTAAGGAAGGCAGTTGATTGTGCCTCATGAAAACTGAATTCTGCCCTGGTTCTGCCTCAGACTTCCTATGTGATGGTGGGCAAGGCATTTAAACCAAAACTTTCACTACCACTGCTATTCTGGGTGGTCAGTTTGAAACGCCTATGGCCTAATTTTCACAAGTGCAGCACACTTTTTTGGAATGCAGTTAAAGGCAATGGGTACCGCAGTGGCTCAGCACTTCTGAAAAATCAGGCCCTAGTTGCCTTCAGTAAGGCATCCAGTCATTGAGGAACCCAAAATTAGTGGTTACCTCTGAAAATGTTGGCCTTAACCTTGGAATGCCTCAGTTCAATATCTGTAAAACAGGAATAATAGTATCACTCACTTCATAGGGATGTTGTACAGATAAATTCACTGATGTTTGAGGCACTCGTACTATAATGATGAGCACTATAGAAAAGAAAATTAGTAGTTCTGTCTTCATTGCAGAGTTTGGGTTGTGAGCAGTAAATAAAGAATGGGGCCATATATTGAATAATCAGGACAAACGAGACTAATGCAAACCCTTAACAGTGACATCAGTAGTGTTATGGCAAATTAATTTCACAAATTCATGGAAAGTATGACAGTGAGCCATGCTGATGTGTTTATATAGTTGATAACTCTTTCCATTAGAGTGAATTTAATGAAGTTGGAGTGTAAATTGCTTTTGGGTATCTTGTGGAACTGAAAGCCTTGTGGAGCATTGTACTGTATTATCCACAGTGTTGTAGACAGAATGAAGATGGAAGGGAATGCACAAGTCATTCCATTTAATCTTAAATGCATGGAAATAAGTTTTGGGTGGATGTGGTGTCCTGCTTCAACTTTAACTGTCACTAAACATAGTTTGTGTGTGCTAATAATGATGATGGTAATGCTTAACATTAATATATGTTTCACCATTATTATCACACTTCTATAATCAGAATAGTTCTTTGCTTTAAGTACTAAGTGTGTGGATTAATGTGGATATTCAGGTTTTGCAGTTATTTTGGTAATGCTTTTTGGTACTAAAGTGTGGGGAGGAGTAACCTGAGAGCCAAGGGGGAGGGTTTGTAGCTTTAGTGGCAGCTCATACTACAGAGCAAACTAGGCTTATTATTTATTCTCTAAGAAAGTGTCTATTTTAGTAGAGGCACAATGAAGGGAATAACCTCCTGGTCTTTATTTTGGAGTGTAATCTTACGTATAACAAGTTATTATCTCCCACCACTGGATTTGTAAGTGAAGTCACTTGACTCAGACAAGTGGGTCTTATTTCCCTGCAGGAATTTGGAGAACATCCGAATATCATCAAGCTGCTTAATGTCATCCGAGCTCAGAATGACAGGGATATTTACCTGGTTTTTGAATCTATGGGTGAGGCCCACCACTGCTTCAGCTATTTACATTCTTTTTCTCTAAAGAGTGAATTTCATTCACTGCCTTGAAAGTAGCAAAATAGAAAGATTCATGTAATGAGATAAACGTGAATGTTTATATAGGTAAATGGCGGAGTGAACCAGTGAATGTGGTGAAATTAGTGGGGAAGCAATTGCATAGAAATTGATTTGGAAGTGGGGCAATGGGAGGCAGATTGGGAGGGATGAAGTGATATAGAAAGGAATTGAATGGGTGTCTAGGTGCAATTTTGGGGTAATGAGGAGATAGTGGGACAGTAAAACAATTTAACAAGAGAAATGAATGGGTGACTATAGATCAAAGGAGGAAATGTTGAATGGGTGGATGTAATGTAGGATGTGAGTGGAACAATAAGTTCAACTGTAATTTTTCAGTTACTGTCTAGTCTTTGCTTTCAGTGAAGTATTTTTCCCTGCCGTAAATGAAGTTCAGGAAATAGGGCTAGAGCAGATACAACTTTTTCAACTGCTGTCTTGCTGAGCTTCTGTTTTTAAAAATGAGCTAGAGAGCTTAGAGTTCCGAGAATAGACTTGACGCCCTAGCTTTGGGTTCCTTTCACTCCCAATCAGTAATTCTCTAATGTTCTATGTTACAGAGACAGATTTACATGCTGTGATCAAGAAGGGTAATTTGCTGAAAGACATCCACAAGTGTTACATCCTCTACCAACTCCTGAAGGCCACCAAATTTATCCACTCAGGGAATGTCATTCACCGGGACCAGAAGGTACACTTGCACTAGTCCTTACCTAAATGGAAAGATTTGTCCTCCATTCAAGACTGGAGTGAAATGATGGGGGGGGAGGAGGTGAAGAGAAGATTCTATGGGCTCTATCACATGACCTACTAGAGGTCACGTATACCTTGTGTGTCAGTTTCCTCCTAAAAGCACTCGGTCCCTGGCAGGAGGAAGTGCAGCCTGATATGGGTTTTTTATTTCCTCCCTCTTCACCCTATACAGAGAATAAAGATATTTTTATAAATGTTTGTGTTCAACTACAGCCCTCAAATATCCTGCTGGATGCAGACTGCTTTGTTAAGCTTTGCGATTTTGGACTGGCTCGCTCCCTGTGTCAGATCCATGAAGACCAAGGCAGCCCTGCACTGACAGAGTATGTGGCAACACGCTGGTACCGAGCCCCTGAGATCCTGCTTTCCTCTCATAGGTAATTGTTTCCCATTCTTTCAATCAGCCCATCTCAGAGACATTGGGCAATTTTGAGATGGTTTGGGAACCCAATTTTGGTTTTATTATACACCCTTGAAACACTGTCAAGAAAACTTAACAGTTGAGGTAAAAATCTTATAGTCCACACTTACCACAAACACCAACACATGCAATCTCCTGTCCCCAGTTCTCTTCACACACCTGAACTCCTCTCTCTACACTGGTTTCTTGCACACCAGACAGCCCTGCATTCCCCTGCTACTCAGCCCCCACCATTCGCTTGACTTTCACCCAGTTCTTCTTCACATATACCAAATTAATCTTTTCTCTTCCTACCTTTACAAAATTTTGGGGAAATGCCTCAGCCCTTCTTTTCAAGTCTGGCCTTAAGTGTTCCCCAATGGCAAGCTTTTCCCCTTATCTCCTGGCTACTCCATTTGAAAAACTACTTCCCTAGTCCCTGTGGAGGGGCTCTGGGGGGCTTTGCTCTGTCAATTCTCTTGGTCAAGGAGAAGCCACTGGAGCTGATAAGACTTCTTTTTTTTTTTTTTTTTTTTTAATTCCACCCAGGATGTCATCTGTTCCCTTCACTAGGCCTAGGATTGCTGGAGCTGGGTGAAAGCTTATTTTCACCACTAGACACTGGCTGTATGGCAGGAGACCTTTGAGCCTATGCTCTGCCAATTTTAAGTGAGGAGGAAACAAGCCTAGCCCAAAGAGAGGGGAGCCTAGAGGAGCTGCTGATCTTCATGCCCATTCGTGCGCCATCACAATTTAACTAGGGCTGTTTATAGTTATTCTTCCACTTGCTTTGCTACTGAAGGAAGGCAGAGTAATTGGAGTTCCTGTTGCATGATGTGATGCTTTTGCGCACACAGTCGAACATTAGAGCAGCATTTCTTTGCAAACACATGTCTAATATGCTGCTCAATTTAAGTATCACACTGCATGGTGATGGACTCAGTACAAAAACCTAGATAGATAAGATTTCACTCTTCAGGCTCTCAATTAGCTATTTTTGCTTCCAGGGTTTCTCCTTTCCACTAAGGTTCAGTGTGTTAGATTTTCTCACAATGTGTATTAGCTGCACATCCTAAGGATTCTAGGACTGGAAGGGACCTCGAGAGGTCATAGAGTCCGGTCCACTGCCCTCATGGCAGGACCAAATACTGTCTAGACCATCCCTGACAGACATTTATCTAACCTACTCTTAAATATCTCCAGAGATGGAGATTCCACAACCTCCCTAGGCAATTTTTATTCCAGTGTTTAACCACCCTGACAGTTTGGAACTTTTTCCTAATGTCCAACCTAGACCTCCCTTGCTGCAGTTTAAGCCCATTGCTGCTTGTTCTATCCTTAGAGGCTAAAGTGAACAAGTTTTCTCCCTCCTCCTTATGACACCCTTTTAGATAGCAGTTTTCAGGTATCCTGACCCCTCTGTCTTCTTTTTTTTTATTTTTTATTTTATCGATAAGAATATCATGCGAGACCGTGTCAAATGCCTTACTAAAGTCTAGGTATACCACATCCACTGCTTCTCCATTATCCTATCAAAGAAAGCTATCAAATTGGTTTGACACTATTTTTTTCTTCACAAATCCATGTTGGCTGTTCCCTATCACCTTAGCACCTTCCAAGTGTTTGCAGATGATTTCCTTAATTACTTGCTCCATTATCTTCCCTGGCACAGAAGTTAAACTAACTGGTCTGTAGTTTCCTGGGTTGTTTTTATTTCCCTTTTTATAGATGGGCACTATATTTGCCCTTTTCCAGTCTTCTGGAATCTCTCCCGTCTCCCATGATTTTCCAAAGATAATAGCTAGAGGCTCAGATACCTCCTATTAGCTCCTTGAGTATTCTAGAATGCATTTCATCAGGCCCTGGTGTCTTGCAAGTATCTAACTTTTCTAAGTGATTTTTAACTTTTGTTTTTATATTTTATCTGCTAAACCCACCCCCTTCCCATTAGCATTCACTATGTTAGGCATTCTTCAGGCTTCTCGGTGAAGACCGAAACAAAAGTAATTAAGCATCTCTGCCATTTCCAAGTTTCCTGTTGCTGTTTTCTCCCTCCTCACTGAGCAGTGGGCCTACCCTGTCCTTGGTCTTCCTCTTGACTTTATCAGTACATTTAAAAACTTCTTGTTTCCCTTTATTCCTGTAGCTAGTTTGAGCTCATTTTTTGCCTTTGCCTTTCTAATCTTGCCCCTGCATTCCTATGTTTGCCTAGATTCATTCTTTATAATCTGTCCTAGTTTCCATTTTTTATGACTCCTTTTTATTTTTTAGATCATGCAAGATCTCGTGATTAAGCCAAGCTGGTCTTTTGCCACATTTTCTCTTTCCTACCCAGCGGAATAGCTTGCTTTTGGGCCCTTAATAGTGTCCCTTTGAAAAACTGCCAACTCTCTTCAGTTGTTTTTCCACTCAGTCTTGATTCCCATGGGACCTTACCTATCAGCTCTCTGAGCTTACCAAAATCCGCCTTTCTGAAATCCATTGTCTCTATTTTGCTGTGCTCTCTTCTACCCTTCCTTAGGAATTGCAAACTCTGCTTTCATGATGACTTTCACCCAAGCTGCCTTCTACTTTCAAATTAGAAAGTAGGTCTGTCTCAGCTTACAGCCAACCCCCCCCCCCCCCCAAACCTAAAGCAAATACTCACCAGCAACCCCACATCACTGAACAAAACCACTGACCCAGGAACCTATCCTTGTAACAAAGCCCGATGCCAACTCTGTCCACACATGTATTCAAGTGACATCCTCATAGGACCTAATCACATCAGCCATACCATCAGGGGCTCGTTCATCTGCACATCTACCAATGTGATATATACCATCATGTGCCAGCAATGCCCCTCTGCCATGTACATTGGCCAAACCAGACAGTCTCTACGCAAAAGAATTAATGGATACAAATCGGACATCAGGAATCATAATACTCAAACCAGTGGGAGAACACTTTAACCTGTCTGGTCATTCAATGACAGACCTGCGGGTGGCTATTTTACAGCAGAAAAACTTCAAAAACAGACTCCAATGAGAGACTGCTGAGCTAGAATTGATATGCAAACTAGACACAATCAACTCGGGATTGAATAAGGACTGGGAATGGCTGAGCCATTACAAACATTGAATCTATCTCCCCTTGTAAGTATTCTCACACTTCTTATCAAACTGTCTGTACTGGGCTATCTTGATTATCACTTCAAAAGTGTGTGTGGGGGTTTTTTTTTTTTTTTTTTTTTCCCCTCTTACTTGATTGGCCTCTCAGAGTTGGTAAGACAACTCCCACCTGTTCATGGTGTGTGTCCTCAATATATGTTCCATTCTATATGCATCCGAAGAAGTGGGCTGTAGCCCACGAAAGCTTGTGCTCTAATACATTTGTTAGTCTCTAAGGTGCCACAAGTACTCCTGATCTTATTTGGGGGCTTATGTTCAGTTAATTATCCACTACAACACCCAAGTCCTTTTTCAGAGTCTGCTTCCCATGATGGAGTCCCTCATCTTGTACGTTCTTGTTCCTAGATGTATACATTTACACTTGGCCATATTAAAATGCAAATGGTTTGCTTGCACTCTGCTTGCAAAGCGAACTGGATCAATTGGTGTCAGTGACCTATGTATATAATTTAAAATTGCACTAAACATACCACCAACCCATGTGGGTCCCCAAAACTTGATATGCTGTCATTCATAATAATACTTCTGCTTCGGTCCTGCAAGCTATCTTTTAATCTGTGTGGAGGCATGCTATCCCTGCCAATTTGAATTAATTATTGCAGTTAAATTTCATGAGACATAGTTTTAGATTTTAATACAATATTTGATACTATCACATCCACTGCATTCCCTTTATCTGCTAGTTTTTTTTTTTAATTATAGCAACAACCTAAAAAGGCTATTGTATTTGTCTAGAAAGATTTGTTTAGCCGCTCTTCAAGTGGTTCTCTTTTAATATTTGGTTTATTTTTTTTATTAAGGATAGAAGTTAAATGTTAGCCTTGCTCTTCTGTTGTCTTCACTATGCAAAAGTTAGTAGTTTAAATAATTAATCATGTATATTGGGTTAAGGAGTATGAATGTTGACAAACTCTTTTATATCATTCTCCCCATTGTTTCCCATTCAGTCTGCTTAAGTAATTTTAACTGATTTCTGGATATTTAAGATCCCAAGAAGTTTTGTCATTGACCCCCACCCTGTCAGTTCCCAGAAATCAGCTTGTGTCTTGGTGGTTTTTTTTTTTTTGGTTTTTTTTTTTTTTTTTTTAGTCATAAGAGTACCCCAGATTTTTATTCTCTAATTACTATCGTCACCTTTTTAATTGTGTAATGAACTTCCTCTGACTGCTTATTTCAAATAGGCCTTCACAAGAAATCCCTCTGATTGCTACCTCCATATTTTCTTTGACTTCCCTTATAGCAACAACCCATCAGCACAGCATCTCCTGTGGGGCAATTAGACACGTTTGACCATCCTGCAAGGAAAACAGAAATAGAAGGGGGTCTCAGGTTTACAGAAGCATATTGTCAGTGTTACAAAAGCATATTGGCGTGTCCTGATAAGTCTCTTCTTTCTTGCAGCTACACAAAGGGCGTGGACATGTGGAGTATTGGCTGTATTCTCGGGGAGATGCTGCTTGGAAAACCTCTTTTTCCTGGAACATCCACAGTGAATCAGATAGAGCAGATCTTGAGTGTCATTCCTGCCCCATCCCAGGAAGGTGAGACTTTTCCATGAAGGGAGGTATTATCAGCCCAATTGCATACGAGAATGCCAATTATGAGCGATTCTTGCTCTCTCCAGGAACTTAGAAGACTGAGTGGTGGAATGTTGGGGACAGTGTGGAAAATAAAACCTTAGGTGATGTGATACATCAGGGCCAGGGAGCAGTGGGAGAGGGGAGGTTGTGTGTGTGTGTGTGTGTGTGTGTGTGTGTGTGTGTGTATAAAGCCTTAAGCTAATTAAAGCGTAGTTCCCTGTAAACTAGGAAGGTTAATTGGAGCACCTGTAGTAAAGTAAGTTCCTGTCAGGAACCTAATAATAACAAACACAAAAAAACCCTGCTTCAGGCAGACAGGGTGGTGTGAGGAAGGAGAGAGGACTGTTGCTGAGAATTGAAAGACCAGAGAACTGGAGGAAGGGAGAGACTCCCGCCCCCAGCATCCAGGACCAAGGGTAACCCTACCCAAGGGGGAAGAAGGTAAGAAACCTGTAGGGGTTGAGAGGGGCTGGGGCTCAGAGTGAGGAGCAAACCCAGACCAATCCCCGCTTCCCTCCTCTACCACCTTCCTGGGCCAGTAGCAGAGCCCTCGGCGCCCCAGGGGCAAGGGGTAGCATCCTAGGCTCCCCCTCTGCTAAGAGAAGCATGGGACCCACCATACCAACTGGCCATTTTGCCACAGTGATCAGATAATAGAGATAACATGCTGCTTCTAACATGCATGGAGGTGGTTGATGACAGTTACATATATTAAGATGATTAATGTAATAAGTCAGTCCGGCTTCCTGCCCTGGTCACCTGAACACAGAACTGGGAGCATGAAATTCATAGGTCCCTTTTTTTTCCCCCTAATATCCAATCTAAACCTCCCCCACTGCAACTTGAGACCATCTGGTACCTCTGAACAGTCTAGATCCATCCTCTTTTTGGAACCCCCTTTCAGGTAGTTGAAAATAGCTATCAAATCCCTCAACCTCTCCTCATAAATCATATGCTCCAGCCTCCTAATCATTTTTGTTGCCCTCTGCTGGACTCTTTCCAATTTTTCCATATCCTTCTTGTAGTGTGGGGCCCAAAACTGGACACAGTACTCCCAGATGAGGCCTCACCAATGTTTGAGAGACGTGATCATTCCCCTCTATTCATCTGCTGGCAATGCCCCTACTTATACAGCCCAAAATGCCATTAGCCTTCTTGGCAACAAGAGCACACTGACTCATATCCAGCTTCTGCTACCTAGCCACCTGGTCCCTAGTCTGTAGCAATGCATGGGATTCTTCCGTCATAAGTGCAGGACTCTGCACTTGTCCTTGTTGAACTTCATCAGATTTCTTTTGGCCAAATCCTTTAATTTGTCTAAGTCCCTCTGTATCCTGTCCCTACCCTCCAGTGTATCTACCACTCCTCCCAGTTCAGTATCATTTGCAAACTTGCTGAGGGTGTGAAGGACATAAATCCACACCGTGTAGAGGTCAAAGCATAGGGGTTTATTACACACAGCGCTGGCGGAGTGTCACCTGGCTTATTAGGCTCAGAGACACTGTCAATTAATTGATTACAATGAAATATATAGATTTTCCATGGGCGGGGGAAAGTGACGGGGTAGGCAGTTCCACACCCCGGGATAGGTTTTGCAGCAAGACAAGATAGCACAATAGCCAATGGTTAAAAGGTTACACAATGTCTCCGCCCATGGTCTCAAGTTAGCAAATTAACATTTGATTAATACTTTGATAAAATGTTATTAGTATAAAATATATATGTTGAATTCTGATTTGGGGTCCATAGGAATGGAGTAACTCCTTTGATTGTCCGACAGGTACATGTCTAGGGGATAAAGCAAAGAAACAGTGAAAGCATATGAAAATAGAGATTGTCTCCTTTATGTCTTAAGGCAGGGCATTGGTCCCTTGGAAGGGAGGTGGAAGGGTGCCATATCATTATAGTGACATGTGCCAATATTTCATAAACTCAAGGTTGGATCTGTGGGAAGACTGTTTTCCCTTCAGGAGAAACACAATAGGAACAGGGATCCTTTGTTCAATTTGAAACATTGGATGAAACATAATTATTCAGTTATTGCTTCAACATCTGGCATTTCTACTGACCAAGCAGATCTTAGTAAAGGCAATGTTATTTTGTTTACCCCAGCTTTCTCTTAGCTGATCACTATTAGTTAGGCCTCTGGTCTCCAGACCAAACTCTGGACTTCGGGTCTGAAAAAGAGCTGGCACAATCCATATATACCAGGTTGTTATATAACATGCACATGGATTTTAACCCTTCAGGGTGCAGTCCATGCCATCCTCCAGATCATTAATAAAAATACTGAACAAAACCGGCCCAGGACTGACCCTTGGGGCACTCCACTTGATACCGGCTGCCAGCTAGACATGGAGCCATTGATCACTACCTGTTGAGCCTGATGATCTAGCCAGCTTTCTATCCACCGTATAGTCCATTAATCCAGTCCATATTTCTTTAACTGCTGGCAAGAATACTGTGGGAGACCATATCAAAAGCTTTGCTAAAGTCAAGGAATAACACGTCCACTGCTTTCCCCTCATCCACAGAGCCAGTTATCTCATCATAGATGGCAATTAGGCCCTTGGTGAATCGATGCTGACTGTTACTGATCACCTTTTCCTCTTCTTGAAGTGCTTCAAAATTGATTCCTTGAGGACCTGCTCCATGATTTTTCCCCCCCCCAAGGACTGAGGTGAGGCTGACTGGCCTGTAGTTCCCTGGATCCTCCTCCTTCCCTTTTTTAACCATGGGCACTACATTAGCCTTTTTCCAGTCATCCAGGACCTCTCCCGATCACCATGAGTTTTCAAAGATAATGAAATGCAAATAATGCATTATTGCAAATAATGCAATCACATCCGCCAACTGCTTTAGCACCCTCGGATGCAGTGCATCCGGCCCTATGGACTTGTGCTCGTCCAGCTTTTCTAAATAGTTCTGAACCACTTCTTTCTCCACAGAGGGCTGGTCACCTCCACCCCATACTGTGCTGCCCAGTGCAGTAGTCTGGGAGCTGACCTTGTTCATGAAGACAGAGGCAAAAAAAGCATTGAGTACATTAGCTTTTTCCACATCCTCTGTCACTAGGTTGCCTCCCCCATTGAATTAGGGTCCCACACTTTCCTTGACCCCCTTCTTGTCACATGGGCCACAGCTGAGTGCTGATTGGGCTGCAAGCGGTCCACAGGTGAGAACCACTGATCTAGGCTGACTGTTTGCATAACACAGGTTATAGAATTTCACCCAAGAATTCTTGCATCAAGCCCATATGTTGTGGTTGAGCTAGCGCACGGTTTTCTAGAGAGCCAGTGTTGATTTAAAGATTTCCAAGTGATGAAGACCTGAGTACATCTTTTGGCAAATTGTTCCAGTGGTTAATTACACTCACTGGGGCTTGTCTATATGAACAGTTAGTAAATTTACAGCACAATAGTGTGCCATGCATTAAATAGCTGTGTGGATCCTGCTACAACACATTTAGTTCCATGGTGCACTTTGATTTATTTCACTTTGAAATGGGAGTAGATCAAAGTGGACTATGGAACTTTTAGTGCACTGCAGTTGGGTTCATATAGCAAGTTAGCACACTAGCCTGCCGAGCACTATAGACTTACACCCCAGCTTGCCATGCACTAACTGGTCATATAGACAAGCCCACTGTTAGAAATCGGCACCTTATTTCTAGTCTGAATTAATCTAGCTTTAGTTTGCCATCTTATTGTGTCTTTAATCTAGCAGACAAAAAGTCCTCTACTATCAGAAATATTCTCCTCCATGCAGAAATTCCAGGATTATAAACCCTGCTCTTTCACTTACTATCTCTAAAGCACCTGCTATGATGTACAAGAATCACACTCTCTCTCTTTTTCAATTTGCCATCTGTTAAATGGGACTCTTACTTATACCTCATAAGTTGCTGTGAGGCTACATTCATTAATGTACGTAAAGCAATTGAGATTCTCTCTCTTGGAAAGCATTCGAGATGGGTAAAATATTATTGAATCTTCTCTACCAAAATTAACTCCTTAGGTTCGAATTCAAGATTTCGAGTCACAAACTGCATGGCTCTGGGAGTCCTGCCCAGGGTGTTCACTAAATCTGTTTTCTGTTGCAGATATTTTAGCTATCCATTCAGACTACAGAGCCTCTGTTATTAACCGCATAAGCTCCAGGTAAGCCTTTTCCATTGTGTCACTAGCAGAAACCAACAGACATTGATATAATGTGGGGGAAAGCTCAGCAACCAGCTGGGCAGGGATCTCTCTACGCTCACTTATTCATCCTCAAGGCCGTGACATTGGATAGAAACAATAACTGAAATAAAAACTAGTGACCGATCATCATTCAGGACTAATATTAAAGTTGACCCGACAAGCTTTTTACTTGCCATGGCCCAAATTCCAGGCTTTTATGTTCTGATGTTGTCAAAAGTAGAACATTCCCTTGTATTCTTTGTGCCAGTTATGCTCTTGAGATTATGAAGTTGAGGATTGCTGGTTCTCTCTAATATGTTTTTAATTTCAAATTTATGAAAAGTTTCTTTATGTATTTTTATTAGAAGGCTGATTTTTGTTAGCGAGAGCCCACATTAAAAAGAATTCTGTATAGTTTAAGACAGAGGATTCAGGACTCCACCCTTGTAGTAAGCAAAATTCCACTTTTATTATTATTTACTAAAAACAAGCAATAAAAATGCAGGTCACATTACAACACCACCATGCACTTCTTTAGCTCACACATTGCACTGTAAAACCAACTAAAGTTCACATTATGGGGAGTTTTACCTTTATTCAGTTTACTGCATTCGTTATTTTAGTTACAGGAACAGATTTAACTTAGGCAAAAGTTTATTATTGTATTTGTTTTAAGAAAGATGTTAAAACTTAAGTTATTTACTAGAAATTCTTTTCAAACTGCAGGGGTTTTCAGATGATAACTTCGTATATGTTACATCAGGGTAGGCAACCTATGGCACGCATGTCGCTTTTCAGTGGCACCCATACTGCTCGGGTCCTGGCCACTGGTCCAGGGGGCTCTGCATTGTAATTTAATTTTAAATGAAGCTCCTTAAACATTTTAAAAACCTTATTTACTTTGCATACAACAATAGTTTAGTTATATATTATAGACTTATAGAAAGACCTTCTAAAAAAGTTAAAATGTATTACTGGCATGTGAAACCTTAAATTAGAGTGAATAAATGAAGACTCAGCACACCACTTCTGAAAGGTTGCTGACCCCTGTGTTACATGATTTTTAGCCAGTTTTAAGGTGGACTATCTTAGGGTACGTCTATACTACCCACCGGCTTGGGCAAATAGCGTAGCTGAAGTTGCATATCTTGGTTCCAACCACCCCGTTAGTGTACCCAGGCCTTAGATGTTGTTCCAATTAAGCTTTTAATACTAGTGTGGAGTAATGCTTAATTTCTGTCTGGATGTAGATCCAGTTACAATTCCTTAGTTTGGCTTGACACAGTTCGTCTCCCATGGACTAGTTTTGGGTACTAGGTGCATCGCTAGTCTCCTTTTTGATTCAGTTCTCTGCAGGAACTGGTGGACATCTTTGTATGTCCTAAACAGTCCCCTTTTTTAGGTGTAGATGTTCTTTGTTCTGGGGGTAATTCTGCCTCTCACTAAAATATTGAGTTGTCAGATCTCAGCTTCTGCTGAACAATGTCTCAGAAGAACTTTAAACTTCCATCCTGGCACTTTCCCTGAATATTCTTTGTAACTACATACTGGCTAGTCTAGTAGCTAGCTTTAAACCTGTTAATCTTAACCTCATGTTTACATTCCGCTTTCCTTCTGTTTCTCCTTTTTGTAAGAAAGGTGCAAATGGCTTCCTCTTATTTAAGACTATTTTGGTTATTATACCTTTTTATAGGATGAGTTGATGCACTATTTTTGTTAGAATTAATGTGACACTGTTTAGTTTTATCTGACAAAGCTAAAATTATACTTTTTTTTAACTTTATTTGTTTCTACACTTTTTTCCTCAACACTTGTATCAACCTATCATATGCTAATTGTAGTCACTTGTTCTAGATTAAGTATCACCTCCTTGGTCTTTAGGCTTTTCCCCTTCTGTTCACAGCCCTTTATGACACCTTAATGGGAGAGGACATCTGTCCTTGCCCTTCATGACTGATTCTTTGGGTGGGGGTTGAAGCTTCAGAAACTCCTTAACATGACAAGTGCTGCTGAATAATTAGGGGGTGTGATGGGTGTGACGGGTTGGATCACAGAAACCCCCTGGGGAGCTGCCACCCGATGTGCAAAGACTACCCCTGCTTCTGCTTTCCCTGCCAGCTCAGGACTCCAGCACCCTGTCTTGCTGAGCCAGACACTCCCGTCTGGCTCCAGACACAGACCCAGGGTCTGAATCACTTGTCCCAAAGCTGCAAGTTTACCCAAAAGCAGCTCACAGTAGTGTGCTTGTCTCTAGCACTCAGATGCCCAACTCCCAATGGGGTCTAAACCCAGATAAATCCGTTTTACCCTGCATAAAGCTTATGCAGGGCAAACTCATAAATTGTTCGCCCTCTATAACACTGATAGAGAGATATGCACAGTTGTTTGCTCCCCCAGGTATTAATACATACTCTGAGTAAATTACTAAATAAAAAGTGATTTTATTAAATACAGACAGTAGGATTTAAGTGGTTCAAAGTAGTAACAGACAGAACAAAGTAAGTCACCAAGCAAAATAAAATAGAATGCGCAAATCTATGCCTAATCAAACTAAATACAGATAATCTCACCCTCAGAGATGTTTCAGTAAGTTTTTCTCAGACTGGACACCTTCCAGGCCTGGGCACAATTCTTTCCCCTGGTACAGCTCTTGTTGCAGCTCAGGTGGTAGCTAGGGGATTCTTCATGATGGCTTCTCTCCCTCTCTCTTCTCTTCCCCCCCCTTTATATATCTTTTGCATAAGGCGGGAACTCTTTGTCTCTCTGGGTTTCCACCCCCCCTCACTGGAAAAGCACCAGGTTAAAGATGGATTCCAGTTCAGGTGACATGATCACATGTCACTGCAAGACTTCATTACTCACTTGCCAGCACACACATATACAGGAAGACTCACAGGTAAATACAGCCATCTGCAGACAATGGGAGTCATCAAGATTCCAAACCATCATTAATGGTCCACACTTTACACAATTACAATAGGCCCTCAGAGTTACATTTTATATTTCTAGTTTTAGATACAAGAGTGGTACATTTATACAAATCAGATGATCATACTCAGTAGATTATAAGCTTTGTAATGATACCTTACAAGAGACCTTTTGCATGAAGCATATCCCAGTTACGTTACATTCACTTATTACCGTATTTTCTCTAAAACCAGCTCAGTTACATTATATTGACTTATTATCAAGTTTTTATAAAACCATATAGACTGCACGTCGTCACAATGGGTTGTCACCCCTGGGGTGTAGTCTAGGAGCTGTGCCCACCGCTGGGCCCCTCTAACTACTCAGTTGGGTTGGCCCTGCTCACCCTGGTTGGGGACACAGCCAGCCTAACCCAGGCCCTGTTATCACCCAACATGACAGCAGGTGGTGCCACATACCCAAATTGAACTAGCTGAGAGAGCAGCTTCACCAAAGCCACTCAAATACATGCAGCAGACAATTTCCCAGCTTTCCAGACTCTTTTCTTCTCTCACCCACCCCACACACACACTGGAGCATAAACCCAAAATTATACCATCTTATGCTGCACAGGAAACTGTTCAGTGTAAGCTCCTAAAATTTGCCCCTTCCCCTAATGTGGAGAGGAACATGCAACAGCCTTTGCCCTTTGAACTAAGATTCCCATACGCTTCACTCCACCTCACTGGCTTAGATAAAGCAAAAACAAGTGTATTAACTACACAAGATAGATCATAAGTGATAGCAAACAGATCAAAACAGATTACTTAGCAAATAAACAAAAACACAAACTAAGCTTAATATAATAAATAGAATGGATATGAATAGCAGATTCTCACCCTAAGAGATGATACAAGCAGGCTCCAGCTTCTTAAGGGGAAGCTGCACTTGCTCTACAGCTTGGAATCCCCAGGTGTCTCATTCATAGGCTAGAAATCTCTTTAGCCTGGGTCCAGCACTTCCTCCAGTTCAGTCTTTGTTCCTCAGGTGTTTCCAGGAGTCTTCTTGTGTGGGGAGTGAAGAACACCAGATGATGTCACTGTGATGGGTTCAGTTACAGACACCCCCTTGGGACTGTTACTTGATGTGCTGAAACTACCACTGAGCCCATTTTCCACTGCCAGCTTGGGACTCCAGAACCCTGTCTTGTTGACCCAGACACACTCTGTTTGCTGTAACACAGAGCCAGGTCTGGTCCACGCCCCTAGAGCTGCAGACTTTAATCAAAACTGCTCAGCAAGTCACTTATCTCTAGCACACAGACACCCAGTTCCCAATGGGATCCAAACCACAAATAAATCCGTTTTACTCTGTATAAAGCTTGCACAGGGTAAACTCATAAATTGTACGACCTCTATAACACTAATAGAGAGAGAGATGCACAGCTGTTTGCTCCCCTAGGTATTAATCATTTATCCTGGGTTAATTAATAAACAAAAGTGATTTTATTAAGAATAAAAAGTAGGATTTAAGTGGTTTCAAATAATAACAGAACAAAGTCTTGCATCTGAAGAAGTGAGGTTCTTACCCACGAAAGCTTATGCTCCCAATACTTCTGTTAGTCTCAAAGGTGCCACAGGACCCTCTGTTGCTTTTTACAGATTCAGACTAACACGGCTACCCCTCTGATACAGAACAAAGTAAGTTACCAAGCAAAATAAAACAAAACATGCAAGTCTAAGCCTAATATATTTAAGAAACTGAATACAGGTAAATCTCACCTTCAGAGATTGTTCGAATAAGCTTCTTTCACAGACTAGACTTCTTCCTAGTCTGGGCCTAAATCCCTTCCCCTGGTACAGTTTCTTGTTAGTTCCAGCTCAGGTGGCAACTTGGGGATTTCTCATGACTGACAGCTCCCTTTGTTTTATTTCGCCCCCTTTTATATCTTTGGCACAAGGCAGGAATCCTCTCTCTGGGTTCCCACCCTTTCTTCTAAACGGAAAAGCACCAAGTTTAAGAGGGATTCTAGTATCATGTGACATGTTCTGTGAGACTTCATTACTCACTGGCTGGCACCCATGTATACAGGAAGGCTTACAAGTAAGCAGAGCCATTTACAACCAATTGTCCTAGTTAATGGGAGCCATCAAGCTTCCAAGCCACTATTAATGGCCTACACTTTGCATAGTTACAATAGGACTTCAGAGTAATACGTTGTATTTCTAGCTTCAGATACAAGCATGATACATTCATACAAATAGGAAGAACACACTCAGTAGATTATAAGCTTTGTAATGATACCTTTTGCATAAAGCATATTCCAGTTACGTTATATTTATACTCATAAGCATATTTCCATAAACATATGGAGTGCAAAGTTAGAGTCACGCCCTGCATTATATAGCTTTTGCATATGGTGGGAACCCTTTGTTTCAAAGCTTGATTCCCAGACCAGTCTGTGGAAAAATACTGACATCCCAAGATGGAGTCCAGCATCATGTGGTCTGACCACATGTCCTTGTAGGTCATAGCAGCCTTTACTCACAGGGTTGTTTGGAGTGTTCTCAAGAAGGCTCATCACCAGATGGGAGATAAGCTTCTTCTAAGGCCTATTGGTGGTTTTTTTTTTTTTTTTTTTTAATGGCCCATTGCCCTGAATAGACCCTTCCCTACCCACTATCTAGACTGAAAGCATCTTGTCTAGTGGGCGTTACCCAGGTGTACCTACATTTGAAATATAGATACAGTCAGTCAATATTCATAACTTCAGATAAATGATTTATGCATATAAATAGGATAATCATATTCAGCAAATCATAACTTTTCCAATGACACCTCACATGACTTACCTTGCATAAAATACATCATAATTATGTCATTATAATATCACTATGAAGAATATGGGATGCACTGCCGCAGTGGGTATTTAGGGTCCCACAAGGGCTGAGCTGTTAATAAAATCCTTGCTTAGTGATGCAACATTAAACATGTTTTGCAGTTTGTGTCAAGTTATTGCTGGTTTACTCCAGTTGTAACAGCCACCATTGAAAATATTTAAACAGCTTGTTAAACTTTTTCCCCCTCTTTTCCTGTGTGTTTAAGCATTTAAAACTTAAAGAATTAAGTAAGGCTTTTATTTAAAGAATTTTCCTTATTCCCTTTCCTGTTTGCTGTATATGGGATGTGTTTGATCACAGAACCCTCCTTGGGACTGTCCCCTGATGTACTGAGACTACCTCTGAGCCCATTTTCTTTGCCAGTGTGGGCCTCCAGAACCCTGCCTTGTTGAGCCAGACACGCCAGTCGACTCCAACACAGACCCAGGGTCTGAACCACACGCCCCAAAGCTGCAGACTTAACTGAAAACAGCTTAAGAAGTGCTCATCTCTAGCACCCAGAGACCCAGCTCCTAATGGGAGCTAAATCCTAAATAAATCAGTTTTTCTCTGTATAAAGCTTATACAGGGTAATAAATTGTTCGCCCTCTATAACTGATAGAGAAAGAGATGCAGAGCTGTTTGCTCCTCCAGATATTAATTAATTTGGGTCAATTTAATAAGCAAAAGTGATTATATTAAATTAGGATTTAAGTGGTTCCAAGCAATAACAGACAGAGCAAAGTAAGTTACCAATCAAAATAAAACAAAACACGCAAGTCTAAGCCTAACACATTAAGAAACTGATTATAGATGAAATCTCACCCCCTGGAATGTTCCAATAAGCTTCTTTCACAGACTGGACTCCTTCCTAGTTTGGGGCCAGCAATCATTCACACCTACATAGTTACTGTCCTTTGTTCCAGTTTCTTTCAGGCATCTCTTGGGGGTGGAAAGGCCATCTCTTGAGCCAGCTGAAGACAAAATGGAGAGGCTTCCAGGCCTTTTATGTTCTGTTGCTTGTGGGCAGAAACCCCTTTGTTCTTCTGTGCAAAGTCACAGCAACAAGATGGAGTTTGTAGCCAACTGGGCAATTCACATGTCCATGATGATTCAGCTTTTTGCAGGCTGACGCCATTGTTTACATGTTAGTTTGAATGTTCCCAGGAAAGCTCAGATGTGGATTGGCATCTCCCAAAGTCCATTGTCCAGTTAAGTGTTTCTTGATAGGACTATTCTCAGTAAGTGCCCATTCTCAAGAAGCTGACCAAATTCTTCACTGAGGCTACTTAGAATCAAATGCATTGAGATACAAGTACATAGCCAATATTCATAACTTCAAATACAAAAATGATACACACATACAGACAGCATAATCATAACCAGCAAAGTACAACCTTTCCATAGACATCCCACTTGACCTCCTCTGTACAAGACCTGGTGCAACCATAGGACCTTGGTTACAACAATGATCTGTACGGTCACAGTTCATGTCAATAACATGCAGTATAGTCTTTTATAGCAGAAGATCCCTGATTGAAAGTCTTAGATCATATTAAAGATGGTATTAAGTCTCCCTTTTGGGGGAAAGAGAGAGAGTTAAGATGGTCTTCGGTAGTTGTTGTTGAAGTCCAATCATCTTTTCTTTAAGACAAAGCCAGACAACTTGCTGAAATATGGAGAGAAAAGAGCAGCTTCTGTCTCTAACGCTTTCTTTCCCTTGCAGTCCAGTTGCTGGGAAATGATAGGCCCAGCACATAGTCTTATCAGCCACTCTTAAGAGTTGGCAAACTTTTACCAGCATTGGGCTATTTAGGACATTACTTTTGCTGTGACCAGGGAAGCAGCTAATATTGCAAAAGCTGGAGCTTTCTTGGAGGCTAAATAAGACTCTTATCAGACAAAAAGAAGACATGAAAGAGGAGAAAAAGGGTGGGGAAAGAAAATGGCACTCTGGGGAGGGGGAGCGGAACCCAGAGTGCAGAATCTAGGTGGTGGTCAAGATTTAGTTGAAGCTGGTGGATGGGGTGATGTCTCTGGCTTGATCTGGTCAGGACACCTTTCAAGATCAGGACGATAAAGTCTCAGTGGTGTCTTAGTGGATCCCAGGACACTAGTAGCAGCCATGATGGTGAAACTTCCTCCTCCTAATTCACTGTCCTGTTGTCTGTCACAGTGGCAACCCATGACACTTCCAGGAACTTGAGGACATCTTGTTCAACTTCTTTAACTTAAGAAATCCAGTGTGTCTCCAAATTTTGCTTGCTTTCATAAACAATTTTTGTATAATGCACTGAATTGGCTTCAGTTCCTCCTCCTCCTAATTTGATATTGCTAACTAGTCACCTTGATTGGGATCCACACATACAAGGACTCAAAGAGGAAGAACATTTACTTACAGTGGTTCTTAGAGATATTTTGTTCATTTGTTCCTATGATCCATCCCCCCCACCCCCATCCCTATTTCTGAGTCTTATCCTAATAGGGTTTCTGAATTGAAAGACAGTTGGAGAGGCACAAAGATATGTAGGGTACAGGCATGCCCCAATAGACACTGCTGGTCAAAAATTCTGACCTCTCATGAGGTGCATGTGTACCTTGGGAGGGATCCACGCAGATAAATCATCTCAAACTGCAGTTATTGTAAGGTAAGTAGCTGTTCTTTTCATGTACAACTTTAACTCTGACCACTATGTGTGTGTATCAACAGACAACATCAAAGTATCACATTCCTTATCATGTATAATATGAATCATTCTATTCAAAGAACACCATAACCACTAACCATCCCTTCCACACAACAAAAACAGATAAATACAAATAAACAAAAGGACGCGTGACAAATGGAGAGATGATACTGTTGAGTATCCAGTCTAGAGGTGACAGATTCTTCCTAGAAGGGGGGAGGGGGAAGTGAGGCACAAGGCCCCCCCCTCCATGGTTCCACCCTTGCCCCCCTCTTTCCCCCAAGGCTTTGCCCCCCAGCCAAGCTGGAGCTGGGCCCCTCCACCTGCTTGGGTGGGGACAGCTGAGAGCAGCCGCCTGTGCCCCCCACCCAGGGCAGGTGGAGGATCCGTGGCTCCCACAGGTGTCCGCGCGGCTCTTACCCCAACCTAGCTCCGGCTTCCAGGCTGGCCTGGGGGCGGGGCCTTGGGCCAAAGAGTAGTAGCCAGGCCATGGTAAGAGCTGCAGACCCACCATCTGCCCTGGGCAGGGGGCCCAAGGTGTAGGGACATGGATCGGGGGCTGCTCTTGGGCCCCGCTACCCTGTGCTGGTGGAGGGTCTGCGGCTCCCCACAGCTGCCCAGGCTCCCTGCGCTGAGCTCCAGCTTCTGGCCTGGCTGGGGGGTGGGCCCATGGGGGGAAAAAGAGGGGCTGGGGGCCGGGCCTGGCCTGGCCTGTGGCGAAAAGCGGACTGGCCAGACCTGTCCACTTTCAAAAGCGGGAGGGCCAATATGGCCCCTTCGCCTCCCCTATTCTGGTGCCCCCAATCCAGTCACCCAAAAGGTCATTACCATGACATTGCAATGTAGTTAAAAATAGTGATTTTATTTTTGTAATGAAGGTTTTTTAATTTGAACTGACTTTTAAAAAAATTAAATTAGTTTTATGTATGTGTTCTTAGCGATTTACTTCTATCATAAATTCCTAACAAAGATATTTTGCTCTTGTTTCTTTGCTTAGTTTTGTAACTGTTAGTAAGAAGGAAAAATGTTTCCATGTCATTAACTAGCTTGGTTGGAGACCTCACAATAATCTAGTTATTTGAGCATGATAGGGTGTGGCTGGGTCATGACAAATGCTAAGATTAGGTCGCAGAAGTCATGGAATATGACTTTCAGCCACCTCTGTGACATTGAGGAACCCCCAGCTGCCCGGCCTCTGTGGGCGGTGGGACCCTCCGCAGCTCATAGCCGGCGGTGGCAGAGGGACCCTGGAGCTGTTCAGCAGCCACGAGTGGAGGGCCCCTCCCCCCCCAACTCCCCAGCCGCCACTGCTGGTAACGGCCCCCTGCAGATCCCCAGACTCTGTTGCTGGCAGGGCCCCCCCCGCAGTTTTCCTGCCTCCGCGGGCAGTGAGGGACCCCCCCCCCCTGCAGCTCCCAGCCCCACAGGGCAGTGGGGGGGGAAATCCTCCCAGCTACTGGGCAATCGGATCCTTGCAGCTCCCAGCCGCTGTGGCAGGGAGTGGGAGGGGCAGGGTGCTGTACCCTCCTCCCTCTGCATTTCGTCAGGGATGTTTTTAGTAAAAGTCAGGGACAGGTCATGGCTTCTGTGATTTTTTTGTTTATTGCCTGTGACCTGTCCCTGACTTTTACTAAAAACGTCCCTGACAAAACTGTAGTATTAGTCCTGAACCGCTCCTTGGGAGTGAAATCTGGGGTTAGAAGTTACCTTCATGAGATTCCCAGGGTTGAGATACAGGGTTTTGCAGTGAAATTGGGCACTGAGAGTTACAACTTTGATTCTTGCCTTTCAGACGACGAGTGACAATTGAGGAAATTTTACCCCCCTCTACCCCCCCTCATGCCTTGGACCTTCTAAAGAGGCTCTTAGTATTTAACCCTGATAAACGGCTGACCGCAGAAGAGGCCCTGCAACATCCCTATGTGAAAAGGTGAGGGCAATGCCAGTGTGAAATTTCCCAACCCCCCTTCCCCCCTCCAAGCCTCTTGTGTGGCTGCTACCAGCACAAATTTCCCTTTGTACCACGTGAAATGGTGAAAGGTAATGGTAGTTTTCAATCCGCTTTCTTCTACTCTTCATGTGAGAAGGTGAAGGTGCCTTAGTATGTGATATTTCAGATATATCTCTCTCTGTTGTAGCTCTCGGTGGTTTCTGATGTGTCACTCTTTCATGTATAATGGGAGTATAATTAACACCAGTCAACCTGGCTTTATGGAAAATAGATCTTGTCAAACTTGATCTAATTTTTTTATGAGATTACACATTTGGTTAATAAAGATAATTGTGCAGATGAAAGATACTTAGGCCTGAATGCACAAAAGGAGTTAGGTGCCTAAGTCCTGGTTTCGGCAGCACTGTAATGCACCCTTGCCCCCCACCAAACCCTGCAGGTGCCTAAATTCACTCAGCACCTAAATTTTTTGAGTAAAAGTTCCCTTGGTGCATGTGTTTCTGCCTCTGCGCATGTGCACTGCTGCCTCCCTCCAGGCATCTAGATGCCTGTTTCTTAGCTGAGCCACAGAGCAATTCACAGACCAGGGGAAAATAGATGTTTGGCCGTTTAAGTTCTGTGCAGGGCCTGATTGGGTAGGTATAATCAGAGGCTGCCTACCAGATCAGGGCTCTCAGGTGAGTTCACACAAACTATTTGGGGAGGAAGAGGAAGAAGACTTCCCTCATAAATTCTAGTCCAGTGGTTAGGGTACTCACCTAGGATGTGGGAGACTCTAGGTTCAAGTACCCCCCTCCACCTATAGGGGAGAAGAGATTTGAACTAGGATCAATTATATTCAATATTTTTATCAAAGATCAGGAAGTAAATATAAAATTGCTGATAAAATTTGCAGCTGATATAAAAGTTGACAATGTGATAAATAATGATGATAGATAAATGATGATGAGGACAGGGCAGGTAAAGCTTTGAAATCTGGACCCATTTAAATAAAATGTTTTAATAAAGCCAAATGCAAGATTATATCTCTAGAAACAAAGAATGCAGGCCATATTTACAGAATCCAGGGCTGTATCCTGGACAGCAATTACTAGGGGTAATAGTGAACAAGCAACTCCACATAAGCTTCCAGTGAAATGCTGTGGCAGAAAGGACTAATGCGATCCTTGGATGCATAAACCGGAGCAGGAGTAAGGAGGTGATTTTTACCTTTGTATACAGTGTTGGTGAGATTGATATTGGAAAACTGTCCAGTTCTGGAGTCCTCTTTTAAAAAGGGATGTCAAAATATTGGAGAGGGTGCAGAGAGGAGATAAAAAATTATTTGAGGGGTGGAAAAATGTCTTTCAGTGAGAGACATTGCCCTGGTCTACACTATGAGTTTAGGTCGAATTTAGCAGCGTTAGATCGATTTAACCCTGCACCCGTCCACACAATGAAGCCATTTTTGTTGACTTTAAGGGCTCTTAAAATCAATTTCTGTACTCCTCCCCGATGAGGGGATTAGCGCTGAAATCAACATTGCCGGGTTGAATTTGGGGTAGTGTGAACACAATTCGACGGTATTGGCCTCCGGGAGCTATCCCAGAGTGCTCCATAGTGACCGCTCTGGACAGCACTTTCAACTCATATGCACTAGCCGGGTACATAGCAAAAGCCCCGGGAACTTTTGAATTTCATTTCCTGTTTGGCCAGTGTGGCGTGCTCATCAGCACAGGTGACCATGCAGTCCCAGAATCTCAAAAGAGCTCCAGCATGGACCGAATGGGAGGTACTGGATATGATTGCTGTTTGGGGAGACGAATCTGTGCTAGCAGAACTCTGTTCCAAAAGACGAAATCCCAAAATATTTGAAAAAAATCTCCAAGGACATGATGGACAGCGGCTACAACAGGGACCCACAGCAGTGCAGCGTGAAAATTAAGGAGCTCAGGCAAGCCTACCAAAAAACAAGAGGCAAATGGCCACTCCGGGTCAGACCCCCAGACATGCCGCTTCTATGATGAGCCGCATGCAATTCTAGGGGGCCCCTACCACTACCCCACCCCTGCCCTGGCCACCTGCAAGTGGGGAGTCTCATGCACAGGGATGAGGATTTTTGGGACGAGGAGGATGAGGATAGCGCACAGCACGCAAGCAGAGAAATCATTCTCCCCAACAGCCAGGAACTATTTATCACCCTGAAGCCAATACCCTCCCAAGGCGGGCTCACAGACCATGAAGCCGGAGAAGGCACTTCTGGTGAGTGTACCTTTGTAAATATAATGCATGGTTTAAAAGAGAGCCTGTTTAATGATTAATTTGCCCTGAAGGCTTGGGATGCATTCGCGGCCAGTACAGCCCCTCCTTTTAAATGGCCAACCCGACGGGTGCTTGGTATGGGAAAGGAGGGTGCTGCTGTTTGAAACAATCCTCACATGTTACGAAGGTTGAAGAAACCAAAAGACTGTGGCTTACCATGGCTGCCTGCAAGACAAATTCTGTTTCCCGACCCTGTGTGTGTGATCTCTCACACCAAACTGGCAGGCCCTCAATATAAGAGGCAAAATGCGACCTTGTACCGAAAACACATGTGCTATGTAATCTTAACAGCTTGGTTCACCGTGAAAGAGTCTACCCATTGTTCTCTAAAATGTCTTTTTAAATACTACTCTGCCTTTTTTTCCTCCCGCAGCTGCAAATGTTTCAACGCTTCCACTATCATCTCCGTCCCAGAGGCTAGCTCAGATAAGAAGGCGAAAAAAACGCACTCGCGATGAAATGTTCTGAGCTCCATGCAGTCCTACTGCACTGAAAGAGCTCAGCAGAATGCATGGAAGCAAATAATGTCAGAGTCCAGGAAAGCAGAAAATGAACATGAGGACAGGAGGGACGAGCGAGATGAGAGGTGGCGGGAGCAAGATGAGAGGTGTTGGCAGCGCAATGAGAGGAGGCAGGATGCAATGCTGAGGCTACTGGGGGATCAAACTGATATGCTTCGGCATCTGGTGAAGCTGCAGGAAAGGCAGCAGGAGCACAGACCGGCACTGCCACCCCGTGTAACCGCACGCCCTCCTCCCCAAGTTCCATAGCCTCCTCACCCACACACCCAAGAACGCGGGTGCGGCTCTGGGCTCCCAACCACTCCACCCCAGAGGACTGCCCAAGCAACAGAAGGCTGGCATTCAATAAGTTTTGAAGTGCAGTGTGACCTTGTCCTTCCCTCATCCACCACCCCACCCAGTGTTTCTCTCCTCCCCCACCCCTCCCGGGCTACCTTGGCAGTTATCCCCCTATTTGTGTGATGAAATAATAAAGAATGCATGATTTTGAAACAATAATGACTTTATTGCCTCTGCAAGCGGTGATCAAAGGGGGGAGGGCGGTTGGTTTACAGGGAAGTAGAGTGAACCAAGGGGGTGGGTTTTCATCAAGGAGAAACAAACAGAACCGTCACACCGTAGCCTGGCCAGTCATGAAACTGGTTTTCAAAGCTTCTCTGATGTGCAGCCCACCCTGCTGTGCTCTTCTAATCGCCTTGATGTCTGGCTGCGCGTAATCAGCGGCCAGGCGATTTACCTCAACCTCCCATCCTGCCATAAACATCTCCTCCTTACTCTGAGATATTGTGGAGCACACAGCAAGTGGCAATAACAATTGGAATATTGGTTTCGCTGAGGTCTAATTGAGTCAGTAAACTGCACCAGCACGCTTTTAAACGTCCAAATGCGCATCTACCACCATTCTGCATTTGCTCACCTATAGTTGAACAATTCCTTACTACTGTCTAGGATGCCTGTGTATGGCTTCATGAGCCATGGCATTAAGGGGTAGGCTGGGTCCCCGAGGATAACGATAGGCATTTCAACGTCCCCAACAGTTATTTTCTGGTCTGGGAAGTAAATCCCTTCCTGTAGCTGTTCAAACAGACCAGAATTCTTGAAGATGCGAGCGTCATGTACCTTTCCCGGTCATCCCATGTTGATGTTGGTGAAATGTCCCTTGTGATCCTCCAGTGCTTGCAGTACTTTTGAAAAGTACCCCCTGCGGTTTATGTACTAGCTGTCAAGGTGGTCCAGTCCAAAGATAGGGATATGCGTTCCGTCTATCGTCCCACCACAGTTAGGGAATCCCATTGCAGCAAAGCCATCCACTATGACCTGCACATTTCCCAGAGTCACTACCCTTGATAGCAGCAGCTCAGTGATTGCATTGGCTACTTGGATCACAGCAGCCCCCACAGTAGATTTACCCACTCGAAATTGATTCCCGACTGACCGGTAGCTGTCTGGCGTTGCAAGTTTCCAGAGGGCTCTCGCCACTCATTTGTGAACTGTGAGGGCTGCTCTCATCTTGGTATTCTTGTGCTTCAGGGTAGGGGAAAGCAAGTCACAAAGTTCCATTAAAGTGCCTTTACGCATGCGAAAGTTTCGCAGCCAATGGGAATCATCCCAGACTCGCAACACTATGCGGTACCACCAGTCTGTGCTTGTTTCCCGGGCCCAGAATCGGCGTTCCACGGCATGAACCTGCCCCATTACCACCATGATGTCCAAATTGCCAGGGCCCATGCTTTGAGAGACATCTGAGTCCAGGTCCTCATCACTATTGTGATTGCGCTGTGATTGTCTCCTTGCCTGCTTTTGCAGGTTCTAGTTCTGCACATGCTGCAGGATAATGCATGAGGTGTTTACAATGCTCACAACAGCAACGGTGAGCTGAGCGGGCTCCATGCTTGCCGTGGTGTGGCGTCTGCAGGAGAGCAGAGTTGCAGCGGAAGCGGTGGATGACGACGGATGCCATGAGAATAGATGTTTATACCTAACGACGAGAGGACCTGCAAGGTGGATTCATGGCACCAGGAGAGCAGAGTTGCAGCAGAAGCGGTGGTTGGATGACAACAGTTAGCAGTCCTACTGCACCGTCTGCTGAAAGCGGTATGGCGTCTGCATGGAAAAAAGGCGTGAAACAATTGTCTGCCGTTGCTTTCATGGAGGGAGGGGCGACTGACGACACGTACCCAAAACCACCTGCGACAATGTTTTTGCCCCATCAGGCATTGGGAGCTCAACCCAGAATTCCAGTGCACAGCGGAAACTGCGGGAACTATGGGATAGCTACCCACAGTGCAATGCTCTGAAAGTCAATGCTAGCCACAGTACTGTGGACGCACTCTGCCGACTTAATGCGCTTAGTGGGGACACACACAATCAACTGTATAAAATCGCTTCCTAAAAATCAACTTCTATAAATTCAACCTAATTTTGTAGTGTAGACATGCCCTTAGTGAGCTCAATCCATTTAATTTATCAAAAAGATTAAGAACTGAACATAAGAAAGGCCGTACCGGGTAAGATCAAAGGTCCATCTAGCCCAGCATCCTGTCTACCAACAGTGGCTAATGCCAGGTGCCCCAGAGGGAGTGAACCTAATAGGCAATGATCAAGTGATCTCTCTCCTGCCATCCATCTCCATCCTCTGACAGACAGAGGCTAGGGACATCATTCCTTACCTGTCCTGGCTAATAGCCATTAATGGACTTAACCACCATGAATTTATCCAGTTCTCTTTTAAACTCTGTTATAGTCCTAGCCTTCACAACCTCCTCAGGTAAGGAGTTCCACAAGTTGACTGTGCGCTGCGTGAAGAAGAACTTCCTTTTATTTGTTTTAAACCTGCCACCTATTAATTTAATTTGATGACCCCTAGTTCTTGTATTATGGGAATAAGTAAATAACTTTTCCTTATCCACTTTCTCCACATCCCTCATGATTTTATATACCTCTATCATATCCCCCCTTAGTCTCCTCTTTTCCAAGCTGAAGAGTCCTAGCCTCTTTAATCTC